>NC_051287.1:669413-851913 GCF_015220745.1 Sebastes umbrosus | reverse complement strand
TTGTCAATCGTCAGAAGAATAATCTCCATCTTGATAATCGTTAAGTTGTTAATGTATTTATGTGACGTTGTTTGCTTCTCTGATGTATGACAACGTGTCTCCCTCCTCGTGGTTGCTAGGCTACAGGATGGCGTGTCCTCAGCGTTGCCCTGATGACGTGTACAAAGTGATGCAGCGCTGCTGGCAGTACAACCCTGAAGACCGACCCAAGTTCTCTGAGCTGCAGCGAGACCTCGCCGCCATCAAGAAGAAGTGATGACATCATCACACGACCTCGCCGCCATCAAGAAGAAGTGATGACATCATCACACAACCTCGCCGCCATCAAGAAGAAGTGATGACATCATCGCACAACCTCGCCGCCATCAAGAAGAAGTGATGACATCATCGCACAACCTCGCCGCCATCAAGAAGAAGTGATGACATAATCACACGACCTCGCCGCCATCAAGAAGAAGTGATGACATCATCGCACGACCTTGCCACCATCAAGAAGATGTGATGACATCATCACACGACCCTGCCACCATCAAGAAGTGATGACATCATCACACAACCTTGCCGCCAGCAAGAAGTGATGACATCATTGCACAACCTTGCCGCCAGCAAAAGTGATGACATCATCGCACAACCTCAACGCCGTTAAGAAGTAGTGATGACATCATCGCATGACCTTGCCGCAATCAAGAAGAAGCGATGACATCATCACACGACCTCACCACCATTAAGCAGTGATGACATCAGAGACCACAGCAGAGTGTCATCAGCAAAGAAGAATTTGTTTTTGTTTGGAGGCGGGCGTGGTCATCAGGTGGGCGTGGTCATCAGGTCGGCGTGGTGCAGAAACGTCTTTTCAGGTAAAACCAGAAACCGTTTGGGCTGTTTGAAGTCACAACGAACACACTGAGCTACAACATGTTAAACATTTAACCACAGACGTGTTCGCTGCGTTCAGCTGCTGATGTTTGAACTCGTTTAACTACAGCGTGACTCGACCGAACACTACCGACGGGTGGGAACGCCGTGTAGACGTTAGCTAGCTATTTTAGCATCTGTAATACATCAGATAAGCTCATAATTCTCAGTCGACTGAAAACTGTAAAACCCTGTTGGTCAAACAGGAAGTTAAACGAGCAACTTATGCATCAATGGTTGCATAAAGGCCGGCCCACGCTGACAGATGTTTCAAATCTTACCAGATGTGTAAGATGTGAGAGAGCCCACTCATAACCACGTCCTGTTAAATCTAACAGTTTAGAGAAACAGCAACACCAAACTCTAACAGATTCATTCATCAACAACAAGAGTCCCACTAAAGAACCCGTGAATCTAAACCTCTGAGATCAGACGTGACTTTAGTGAAAACAAACATGGCCGACGACGGACAGGAAGTATTAGAGATGTTAGTTTTTACTTTGTTCTGAACATTTAGGAAGGATGGATGGATGAAGTCATGGCGACATGTTAAATAAACACTAATCAACAAGTTGCTCCTCCATCTCTGAGCTCCATCTCACTACTACTTTATTTCTTCACGTTTAGCATTAGCTCATGCGTTAGCCGCGGCCGCCATGACGGCGGTAGTTGTCCTTCCTTTTCTTCAGTCAGCTCGGTTCTCTATTGGCTGTCCTTCTTTCCCACGTGACGGCGTCATCGGCTGTCCTCGGGGTTCCCCCCACACACAACAGGAGATCATGTCTTATGTTTACGCGCTGAACATACGTCACACCACCTGTCACTACTGTAACCATGGCAACAGCTTGAACACTAAAAACGTTTCCACCGCTGAGGACCAATCATCTGTTGACACTAAATTATTTTTTACATCTTTACAGTTAGTTTCTATTTTTATTTATTATGTTTTTATGATTTTAATGTTTCTGACAGCTCAACTGTCAAAAAATGACAAACTGACCTTTATTTTGAAAACCCGGCTGTCAGTCATCACACAGACCACGCAAAAAAATCATCAATGAATATTCCATATTTTTGTTTTGTTATTTAATAATTTCGTCCTCGGAGAGAAAAGGTCTTTACACAGTTTTATTTCCAGTGACGTTTAACGTAAATAACATTTTCGTTCGGTCTCCACAGTCGTCAGAATAAAAGTCTGTCTGTATCTGACGTTAACACACAGAGAGAGAAGAGTTAACAGACCGGGTGTACACACTAACAATAATCAGACTGAACGCTTCATTAAAACTTCTGTTCAGCACGTTTGACTCATTAAATATTGACATTAATTATTTGTTTTTATTGTGAAAATCTTTTGTTTCCTGTCTGTTTAAAACGTTCTGCGGCTTGTTTAAAAACAATTACAAAATAAGCTAAAAATGTAACGATGCAACGTCAGACGTTACGCCATGCCCTCCCCCCCCGGTCACGCTACCTGTCACTACTGTGACCATGGCAACAGCTTGAACACTAAAAACGTTTCCACATCTGAGGACCAATCAGCTGTTAACACTAAACTGTTTTTACATCTTTACAGTTAGTTTCTATTTTTATTTATTATGTTTTTATGATTTTAATGTTTCTTCTCTGACAGCAGCTCAACTGTCAAAAAATTACAAACTGACCTTTATTCTGAAAAACCGTCAATCATCATACAGACCACGCCCACTCTGACCTTTGTTTTGTTTTTTTAGGAAATGTTTTTGACCAATCAGTGATTTAAAGTATTTTGTTGTCAACTGAAAAAATAACTAAAACAAGCAAAAAAAATCTTTATTTAATTGAAATTTAAGCATTTTATTATTCAGTTTATTATCATTATTTTTAAACCAAAGTAAACAAAAAACATTCTCCAATGACGCAACTCCAAAACAATTCTTAAAAAAATTTATAAAAAAATCTTCAGCACTTACTCAGTATGTTTCCTGGTTGTCATGGAAACTGAAATGATGTTGGATCACTTTAAAATGTTTAAAAAAAAAAAAAAAATGTTTAATATAAATATGTATAAACTACAAATATCTGTGTAAATGAATCGTGAGTCCTGATTGGTCAGAATCACTTCCTGGACTGCGTGAGGGCGGAGCCTAAATGTTGGTGATGTCAGAGCTCCAGAGCGCCGCCTACTGTTCCTGTAAATAAATTCAAGATGTTTTTACAGTTTGTTTTTCTGTTGTTTTTACAGTATTCAAACACTAATCGTCTGTTTGTCTTTTATATTTGTTTCTTTATAAAAAAATATTATCGTAGCATTTATTATGAAAATAAAACAAATCATATGAACAAACCTGATGTGTGATGTCATTTCTAACGATTTTATTTTATAATTTTTATGTTTTTAAATCTTTTCCAATAAAAAAGATTTTTTTAATTAATTAATAACAAATTTTAAATATTTGAGGGAAAAAAGTGGTCTGCAGTTTTTATCTGACTAATATTAATAATAATATATTATTATAAAACAAGTACAAATTGTAAACACTAATTATTCTCTTTTTAATGACATTTATTTTCCATTACGTGATGGTTTTATTTTTTAATTTGTATAAAGCATTCATAAACGGAAAACACTTAAATATTGTTTTAATTTGTCAAAACTATTATTAACTTTTTTAAATATTTAAATAATAAATAATTTAAATATTTATTAAAATCTTTTTTGAACATTAAAGCCTGTAAACATGTTCTAGTAGAAATCTGGAAATGAGCCTGATATGTTCTGTTTTCAATCAGTAATCAATGTGTTTGAATCAACTTTATTGGAACTGTTTAAGTTGCATTTGTCCAGACAGATTCGAACGTTAATAAAACCCGTATAACTGTTCCTTCTGTTTTAACATTTTTATGATTTTTTTTATTAAAACTGTAAACTTCCGAATAAGGTCGGCAGCGTGGCCGGTTTGGGGTGCGGCTTGTAGCCGATTCGCTCGTTGATTAGCTCCGCCCTCGACGCCGCCGTAGAGGAAGAAGCTGAGGCTCCGCCCCCGATTATGTCAACACTGATTACAGAAGCCCCACCCACTCCACCTCCTGACTCCGCCTCCTCTCGCTGACGCTTCCTAGCCTGCAAAAAAAAATGACAACAATTAATAATCAGTAGAGATGCAAGCGTTACCTGGATGTCGCTTCACGTCAGCTGATAGAAACGTTAAATGACGTTTAAATTATTATTAATATTTAAATATTATTATATAAAGATGTAAAAGTCTAATTTCCTCTTTATGATGTCACGTCTCCCGCTGCGGTTACGATCAATTATTTCGATCGATCTGTCCTCTCGTCGCATGATGATGTCGTTCTCGATCATGTGACTGGAACTAATTTTAGTTGTTTAATAAAACTCCAGAAAACATTCGACACGCTGCAGACGATCAATTATCAAACTGACAGGCTGGAGGGATCAATAATATACAACAGAAGATCAATCAATCAATACTGACAGGATCGATCAATACTGGTGGATAGATACCGACAGTATTGATGGATACCGACAGCATTGATTGATACCGACAGTACTGATAGATACCGACAGTATTGATTGATAATGACAGTATTGATGGATACCGACAGTATTGATGAATACCGACAGTATTGATAGATATACGGTGTATAGAAGTGATTTAAACCTCGAGCTCTTTCTTGACGCTCTCGAACTCCTCGGTGTCGTCGATCTTCAGCTCCAGACGAGTCGGTTTCCTCCTCAACATCTTCAGTTTATATCAGAGAAACCTTCACAAACAATTAGACACAAAAACATGAAATGACTGACTGTATGTGATTAAATAAAACGTTGTGTCTTATAAATATTAGCAGCAGTGAACAGGCTACAGGATGAATCATATTATTTTATTTCACTATCAGATCCTGTTTGTGTCTTTTTATTGATTATTGAAAGCTGCTGCACTAATAAAGGGTCATTAATTAGTAAACCGTTATGTTATTAGTTGTTAAATGTCACATTACAGGTTTCACTGTTCAACTGTTGAGAAAAGAACTGAAGTTATTGAAGTTGTTTGGAGACTTTATTGATCCTGCAGGTGATTAATAAATCAGACGATCAGGTGACCTGCAGGCGACCAATCACAAACACAAACACAAACTCAGCTGGATAACAGCAGTGGGAGTACTGAGAGTACTGGAGTACTGAGGGAGCACTGTTAGTACTGAGGGAGTACTGGTAGTACTGGTAGAGTACTAGTGTAGTACTGGTAGTACTGTGGTAGTATTGGTAGTATTGAGGTTCTATTCAGTCTGAATGGGGAACAGAAGCTAACAGAAGCTAACAGAAGCTAAGAGAAGCTAAGAGAAGCTAAGCTAACGTGCTAACATCAGTACAACATGTAATAAATGAATTGAACCGGAAACAGATCACCGTTCGTCGCTCAGCTTCAACAGGTGTAACAGAGTGTGTAGAGTTACCTGACAGGTGTGTAGTTGAGGTGTTTTCGCGGGTCTTCCTCTCGTGTTTGTTTGCTGCTGTTCTGTTGAACCGGAAGAGCAACCTCTGACCCGGAAGCTGATGCCGTGAGTACATCCGGGTCACTCCGCTCTGAGACGCTGCTTCGCTTCTTTCATCCGGTGAGTTTATAAACTAAAACTACAATAACACGTGCATACCACACAGACACGAGCCGCTCCACTGCTGCCAAGCAAACCCGCCGCGTGACGGCTCAGGTGGCGTGATGTGTGACGCGGCGTGACGCGCCTTTCTGCTGTTAGAACTGATGCTAATGCTAATGCTAATGCTAATGCTGATGCTGATGCTAATGCTAATGCTAATGCTAATGCTAATGCTGATGCTAATGCTAATGCTGATGCTAATGCTAATGCTGATGCTAATGCTAATGCTGATGCTAATGCTAGCAGTAGCTGTGTACCTCGTTACTATTCTTTTTATTTCTAAATGAGGGTATCCATGGTAACAGCAGAAAACATTAAACACATTTACATACAGAAGAAGCATAAACATAAACATAAACATAAACATAAAAGGAGAACAGAAATGAAACAAAACAAACATAAAATAAAAAAACAATAAAAATAAATAAATAAATAGATAATAATAAAAAAGACCACGTGAGAGTATGACAATAATTTCACTTAAAAACATTAAAGATATTGCATACATTCATTGTTTTCATTGCTTTTTTGTTTTGGAGGAATAAATTGTTGCCAGATATAATTCCATTTATTTCATAAATACAAAGAAATTAGGCTTTTTTTGGTAAATGTACACTTGTGAATGTGGAACTTCAAGAGAATTCAAATTAAATTAATAAGAAAAAATGCATGACTGTCTTTGTCACTGTAACCATAGCAACCAGATATAATATTTCTATAGTGCAGTGGTACCTCGTTACTGTCTGACCGTTACTTCCTGTTTCTACCAGACCTCGTCGGATAATAGTTTAATTCTAGACGGATTCTCTGACTGAGAGAGTTCCTCCAGCTTCAGAACTAAACTTCTCTCAGATCTGTAACTGTGTGAGTCGCTCTGTGATTCGGCTCAATTAATAATAATAAAACATGTAAAACACAGCTGCTAGAATAGAATAGAATAGAAAGCTTTATTGTCATCGTATTAAATACAACCTGATTCACAGTTTCCACTTCTGTTCAGTGCTTTAAAACAAATACTTGACCAGACTAAACGAGGCAGATAAAACATAGAACAGGTAAAACACACACAGTTATAAAGCAAATCAAACAGGTAAAGTAGATGTAATAAATAAATATAAACAGAAGTGTTACACCAGAAGTTTAAAATATAAAGATAGATATACTGTAAACAGAGGTGATTGCACTTGTAAAAGCCTGTTGACCTGAGCAGCAGCTGTGAGAGAGAAGAACTTCAGTTCATTATTATATTGATTATCTATTGAGGAGTAAATATTGATTATAATGTGAAGAAAACAGAGAAAGAGAGATAGATCAGTAAATATCACAGAATATGAACCTAGAAAACTCTTCAGTCACACTGAAGACGTGTTTTTAATTTACATTAATATTGTGTATGAGGATGTTTTATTGGGTGAATCGGCCTGATGTGGGACATTTTTTGCATTTTAGACTTGTGGAATATATTGTGATATGAAGTCAGTACATTAAATCCTCACCCAGTACCACTCTGAAATCCACAGGATGTGTCCTAATCAAACATAAAAAAGAACATGCAGATATCACACTCATAAAAGAAATGGTAGACGTATCAGTACTCTAATGCCAAGTTCTCTCAGACAAATTATTATTCCCTAATGTTGCACAGTGATGTCCGAAATGTGGGACACTGAGACGTCTGTTAAAAGGCCTAAAAATCATCAAACATACAATAAGACTATCATTTATAATAATAAATAAATAAAGACTATAATAGTTTTTAAGCATTTAGGCGTATTAGAAAGACATTAAATAAAAATATCAACAGTTTTATTGACTTATTTGTTTGAGGAAGACCTAAACCCCCCCCAGGGGGATTTACAGCAAATCACCCTACAGTAGTATTATCTGTTTATAATAAGTTTATTTATGCAGCACCTTTTAAAGAGCTTTTCACAATAAAAGGCAACAGACATGAGTCTCCTTCAGTCTCGTATTAAAACATTGACATGTAATATTTATTATTTAGTTTCTCCTTATTTCTTTCTCTTTTTTTTTTGTTTGTTGTTGTTTAGTTTCAGTTTGATTTTCTATTATCTCATTACATACAGTACCTTTTTTATTACTGGTGGTAGATCTACATGTTTCAGTATTTAATACTTTTTTATTATTTACTTATTTTTGTCAAATTTATTTTAATTTTTCCTTCCTCTTGCCGGGTTCTTCTTTCCTGTGATTTATTGTCACGTTTTTAGATTAATTTTGTGATTTTATTTTTTGATAACAAGATAAACATGTTTCAGTATTTATCTTTGAGCTGTTTTTCTTTTTCTTAAATGAATATTATATTATGAATATTACTAATTTCTCTTCGCTCTCTGTTACTTCTTGTCGTTATTTTCTCTCGGTGTCGTTTTCCCAGCAGCCTCTGGGGTGCAGCAGCAGCAGTAGAAGAAGAAGAAGAAGAGGAAGTGAATGACAATGTCAGACGACGAGGATTCGGCTCCGGCCGTGAAGAGGACTCGTGTTTACTACGGAAGCCTGGAGGAAAAAGAGCGCGAGCGTCTGAACTCAGAGACGACAAAAGGAAGCGATGCGGTGAAGGCGGGGATCGCGGCGGGAAACATCAACATCTCGTCAGGTCAGTCTCACGTTGTAAACTACAGATAGATGTAAACGTGTGTGATGTGTGAGTGAGACTCTGTTTCCCATGATGCCGTGCAGGAGAGACTCTGGACCTGGAGGAGCGGGGTAGCGAGCGGCAGCATGAAGCACTCGCCGCCTTCGAGCGGCGGCGGCGAGCGAGACAGATCACCGTCTCCACCGATGACGCTGAGGTGAAGGCCGGCCTCCGAGCGCTCGGAGAGCCAATCACGTTGTTCGGAGAGGGACCAGCTGACCGCCGGGAGAGGTAAATAATAAAAAAATGTTATTTGAATGTTTCAGTGAAGTTTTCAAGAGATGAACTGACATTTAAACAAACATTTAACTAATTCAATATAATACTAATTTACACAAGTTTGAACAACTGGCAAAAATAATGAATCTGCAACTATTTCAACTATTGATTAATCGCTCCAATAATTCTCCAATTTCGATAATAACCACCACAAACTTTGCATCTATTTAAATGATGTGTGGCTCATAATATCATTACATTTTATGAAAATGTGTTAAAATCATGAAAATCAAAGTAGAGAAATAGAAATAGTTATATTCACTCCTGTTTATTGAGTCCATCTGGATGAAACTAGTGCAGACTGAAGCTGCAGGAGGAGGTGGGATGAACACTCATTGTTCAAGACATTGTAACCATGGTGACGTGACAGGATATTATAGTCTGTAATAATGAACATAAAGGACATTCAGCAGGACAAAGACAGAAGCCTCCACAGGCCTCTGTGGCGTTAGCATGTTAGCATCTATCAGATTAGCAACAATATATTTCACTTCCTCCATTTTTCACAATAAAAGTCAGATTTCACGGGCGGCTGGTTAGCTCAGTCGGTAGAGCGAGCGCCCATGTATCGCCAAGGCTCAGTCCTAGCAGCGGTGGACCCGGGTTCGAATCCGGCCTGTGGTCCTTTCCGCATGTCATTTCTCTCTCTCCCCCTTTCCAACACTCTATCCACTGTCCTATCAATAAATGCTTAAAAATGCCCCCAAAAAATAACTTTAAAAAAAAAAAAACTCAGATTTCACACCGAGCTGATAAAAACGCAAAGAGTTTTCATTGACAGTTTAAATGTCTTTAATGTTGAAGAAACATTCAGATTTCCTGTTTGTTTGTTTGTTTGTTTGTTTGTTTGTGTGGTCAGACTGCGAAGTGTTCTGTCGGTCGTCGGTCCCGACGCTCTGAAAAAGTCCAGGAGGGATGAAGAGAGAGCCAAGAGGTCACAGGACGAGGTCAACACACACACACACACACACACACACACACACACACACACACACACATTATATTACATTATATCTTTGAGTTGAATAAAACTGTCAAAATGAAACATGTTTCTGTCTTTCTGACCGTCACAGTGCCAGCAGACGTGGTACCACGAAGGCTCCGCCTACCTGAAGGACGCTCGCCTCTGGTTGGCCAAATACTCTCTGCCACGGTGAGTCAGCTACCAACCGACCAATCAGAGACAGAGGAGGACCGGCGGTCCTCGCTCAGTGTGTTTGTGTATGTGATGAATAAGAAAGGAAAGAGTCTGATTGGCTGTGACTCACAAGCTCCTGTTATGATTGGTCCGTCAGGGCAATGAGGCGTTTGGAGGCTGCACGCGCTCAGAGGGAGGTTGCCGAGGCGACCAGAGCGATCCGGCAACAAGAGCTGCACAAGAGCCTGAGGGTGAGAACGTAGATATCATTGATATATGTAAATATATATACAGTATATATAGTAACTAAACGTATTAATGTGAGCTTAAACATCAAACTTCTTCTTCAGAATCTCAACAACTTCTGCAGTCAGATCGGAGACGATCGACCAATCAGCTTCTGCCACTTCAGCCCCGACTCCAAGATGCTGGCCACGGCCTCCTGGTACCGAGCCCCGCCCACATTAACACATTAGCACATTAGCACATAGGGAGTTAGCATAGCCGTGAGCTAACAGCTAACACTTGAATTACACGTGCTCATGTTGAATGCTAATGCTAACATGCTAACAACCCGTTCTGTAGGAGCGGCCTGTGTAAGCTGTGGTCCGTCCCCGACTGCAACCTGATTCGTACACTCAGAGGTGAGCAGCTTCATGTTTCTCTATAATTAATTAACATTTATTAGTCATTTATTATTAGTTTGTGTTTTTGTGTTTCAGATTTGTATTTTTAGTACGTTTGAGTTTATTTGACGTTCTGAATCTTTAGTAGTTTTAACATGAGCATGTCCTGAGTAACTGAGACTCCGCCCCCTCTCTGTCCCTGCTCTCTGATTGGCTGAAGGACATAACACCCACGTGGGCTCGGTCGTCTTCCGCCCGCAGGCGGGAGTCACTCTCGACTCATCGGACGTCAGCTTGGCCTCGTGTGCTGCCGACGGGTCCGTGAAGCTGTGGAACCTAGAGAGGTAGGAGACGAGGAGGCGAGGAGGCAAGGAGGCGAACACACGAAGAAGTGTGAAGAAGTGAATATTAATGAGCTTCCCTGCTGCTCCTTATATGGTCATTCTTTCCTCTCTGTCTGTCTCTGGTTGCCGTAGCGACGAGCCGGTGGCAGACATCGAAGGTCACAGCGAGCGAGTGTCCCGAGTGTCCTGGCATCCTTCTGGGAGGTTTCTGGGAACAACCAGGTAAACTGGTGTCCAACCATCACTGGGAAAGAGTGTTTCTGTGTACTAGTACACACACGTAGTAGTTCTCTGTCTGTCTGCCTGTAGTTATGATAACTCGTGGCGTCTGTGGGATCTGGAGGTTCGGGAGGAAATCCTCCATCAGGAAGGTCACAGTAAAGGAGTCCACGACATCAACTTCCACCCCGATGGATCCCTGGCTGCTACTGGGTAAAGAACACACTGTACTACACTGCAGTATACACTGTACTACACTCTATAGAACACACTGTACTACACTGCAGTATACACCGTACTACACTCTGTAGTCTATTCTCTACTACACACTATAGTACACATTGTACTGCACATTGTACTAAACACGCTGTACTATTAATTGTACTAGACACTACTACACACTGTACTGCACAATATACTATATGCTCTACTCTGTAGTACTTTTGTACTAACAGTTCCATCTTCTGTAGTACTAGTACTGCAGTCATTTGAATATTTATATTGTTATTTATCTGTTTGTGCTTTATTAAATGTGAATTATAAATCCTGTCTCTCTGTGGCCCCGCCTCCTGCATGTGGACCAATCATCTCTCTCTGTCTGTGTGTTGCCCCGCCCCCTCTCTGCTCTCGTCCAATCAGAGGACTGGATTCGTTTGGCAGGGTGTGGGACCTTCGGACTGGACGCTGCGTTGTTTTCCTGGAGGGACACCTGAAGGAGATCTACAGCGTGCACTTCTCCCCCAACGGGTCAGCCAATTAGAGACGAGCTCTTTAAATTACAGCCTATCAGAGACGAGCTATTTAAAATACAGCCAATCAGAGACAAGCACTTTAGAATACAGCCAGTCAGAGACGATCACTGTAAAATACAGCCAATCAGAGACGAGCTCTTTGAAATACAGCCAATCAGAGACGATCACTGTAAAATACAGCCAATCAGAGACGATCACTGTAAAATACAGCCAATCAGAGACGAGCTCTTTGAAATACAGCCAATCAGAGACAAGCTCTTTAAAATACAGCCAATCAGAGACGAGCAAAGTGAAATTTAAAGAGAATTTAAATTTACAGCAAAAAAATAATTAAGTTATTGTTATTGTGATATATTTTTGTCCTCAGATAGTAAATGTTTGAACCTCATTTTATTATTGTTACATAAAGTGTGTTTTAACAGGTTTCTTGTTTTTGTGATGCAAAAAGGGAAATCCAATGTTTCTAGTATTTTAATATTTCTGAGTGTGTTTTTGTTCTCTCAGGTATCACCTGGCGACAGGGAGCGGTGATAACACCTGTAAGGTCTGGGAGCTGAGAAACAGGAAGTGTCTATATACAGTCCCCGCCCACCAGAACCTAGTGTCTGCTGTCCGCTTCCAACGTAAACACACCTTCAATTTATTTATTTTATTTTGTTTCATTTTATATTATTTAATTTTTTTATTATTGTTTATTTCATTTTATATTACGTTATTTTGGTTTATTTTATTATGCTTCACTTTATATTAATTTATTTGTAATTTTTGTTAAATTTATTCCATATTTTATTGTGGTACGATTACTTTTCCAAACAAATTGTTTTCTTATTTATTTATTTGTATCTATTTTACATTTTATTTTTAAGCTTATTTTGTTTTATTGTTTTATTCTAATTAAAATTTTATTTTTTAGTTTATTTTTTAGTTTATTTTTTTAGTTTAGTTTACCTTATTTATTTTGAATTTAGTTCAGTTTATTGAATTGAATGTTTTTATTTATCTTTTTAGATTTTATTGATTTTATTTTCGTGTTTAGTGTCTGAAATTTACTTTTTTAATTTGTTTTTTTCTCCCTTCTGGTAAATAAAATACATTTATTAGTTTTTATTTTTCATCACTTTTTGTTCATGCTTTTATTTTGTCATATTTTTGTTTTGTCTCTTTCTTTTTTTTTTTTACTTTTTTCATCCAACTTTGTTGTCTGTGTTTCCTGTTTGTGTCTCTGACCTCTCTTCCTGACTGTGTGTAGCCACAGAAGGTCAATTCCTGATTACCGGAGCTTATGACAACATGGCGAAGGTTTGGAGTCACCCGGGCTGGACGCCGCTGAAGACGCTCGCCGGACATGAGGGGAAGGTACAAACACTCTGCTCTGATTGGTCTGTTCAGACGCTGCTGCTGATTGGTGGAGACACATCTGGAACATTAACGTGTTTTCATTTCCAGGTGATGGGCGTCGACGTGTCACCTCACGGAAAACTGATCGCCTCCTGCTCCTACGACCGAACCTTCAAACTCTGGCTGTCAGAGTGATGTCACGGTGATGTCACAGTGATGTCAGAGTGATGTCACGGTGATGTCAAGATGATTTAAGGAGGTTTTTTTCCTGAAAAATGTTGAAAAATTCACAAATGTTCAGTGTTTTTTTTGTTTTTTGTTTTTTTAATAAAATGAAATACATTTTGAAATTGTCTCTTTTTTAAATAAAATGAATATTAATAAATATTTTACACATAATATCTATGTTGTGAACTCTTTTATGGAGGACGGAACCTGACAAAATAAATGAATACATATATAAATGACTCAATAAATAAATAATTAGCATTAAATATAGCAAAAATAATAATAAAAATAAATTAAGCAAAAATAAATGTAGCCTTTAATTATTTGATAAAATTTGACAAATTGATATTTCTGTCTTAATTTGCTTCTTTATCTATGTATTAATACCCTTGTTTATTTAGTGTTCTGTTTAATTTCCCCTTTATGTATTTATTTTTATTAATTTTTCAAAAAGCATTTATTTTATATTTATTTTAAAATAGTGCAGAAATAAATAAATACATTTAAAAATAAATGCAAAAATAATAAATAGATTAAAAAATAAATACATAGATTAATTAAAGGGAACATTTATTTGTAATATTTTTGCTACATTTAATTTTAATTAATCTTGTCAGAGAAACAGAATTAATGGATATAATATAATCTGTTGTGAATTATTTTATGGAGGATGGAACCTGCCAAAATAAATTAATAAATATATAAATTACTCAATAAATAAATAATTAGCATTAAATGTAGCAAAAATAATATTGATAAATAAATGTAGCCTTTAATTATTTGATAAAATGGGATATAAATTGATATTTCTGTTTTAATTTGCTTCTTAATCTCTGTATTAATTCCCTTGTTTATTTACTATTCTGTTTAATTTCCCCTTTATGTATTTTTATTAATTTTTCAAACAGCATTTATTTTGTATTTATTTTATATTTATTTTAAAATAGTGCAGAAATAAATAAATAATTATTAATATATATTAATTAAAAATAAATGCAAAAATAATAAATAGATAAAAAAAATAAATACACAGATTAATTAAAGGGAACATTTATTTGTAATATTTTTGCTACATTAATGTAATTTTAATTGATCTTGTCAGAGAAACAGAATTAATGGATATAATATAATAATATATCTGATCCACTCAGTATCAGAAGTTGGCGGTAACGCGCATGCGCCTCACGCGCTGGTTGAAAAAAAGAAGAAGAAGATCCCCCCCACCTCGTGACGAAATCACGTGATCGGTCCGCAGCGTGACGTGACATCAGCTGACTGATCAACAGAGGAAGAAGAAGCAGCAGCAGCCTGATCCTCGTCGACCTTCATTCTGGTGATTCCTCCTCTCTCTGTTCTCTCTGCTCCAACATGGCGAGTCAGTCTCAGGGCATCCAGCAGCTGCTGCAGGCCGAGAAGAGAGCCGCCGAGAAGGTGGCTGAAGCCCGCAAACGTGAGTAGAGAGACGGCCTGTTGGCCAGCAGCGCTCCGGTAGAACGGTAGTCCGGTAGACCATTAACACGGTAACACAGCTGTTAACGGAATAAATACACACCTGACTGCGATTAATCAGGGAGGGAGAGACCCAGCAGGAAAAAACATTAAACGAGAATATTCAGTAGAAACAGTACAAATGAGGAGAAACAGTAGAAACAGTAGAAACCAGTAGAAACCAGTAGAAACAATAGAAAGCAGGAGAAACAATAGAAACAGTAGAAACAATAGAAACCAGGAGAAACAATAGAAACAGTAGAAACAATAGAAACCAGGAGAAACAATAGAAACCAGGAGAAACAATAGAAACAGTAGAAACAATAGAAACCAGGAGAAACAATAGAAACCAGGAGAAACAATAGAAACCAGTAGACACCAGTAGAAAACAGTAGAAACCAGGAGAAACAATAGAAACCAGGAGAAACAATAGAAACCAGGAGAAACAATAGAAACCAGGAGAAATGAGTAGAAACCAGGAGAAACAGTAGAAACCAGGAGAAATGAGTAGAAACCAGGAGAAACAGTAGAAACCAGGAGAAACAGTAGAAAACAGGAGAAACCAGGAGAAACAGTAGAAACCAGGAGAAACAGTAGAAACCAGGAGAAACAATAGAAACCAGTAGAAACAGGAGAAACCAGGAGAAAATAGAAATGAGTAGAAACCAGTAGAAACAATAGAAACCAGGAGAAAATAGAAATGAGTAGAAACCAGTAGAAACAATAGAAACCAGGAGAAACAAAAGAAACCAGGAGAAATGAGTAGAAACCAGGAGAAACAGTAGAAACCAGGAGAAACAGTAGAAAACAGGAGAAACCAGTAGAAACAGTAGAAACCAGGAGAAATTAGTAGAAACCAGTAGAAACCAGTAGACACCAGGAGAAATGATTAGACACCAGTGGAAACCAGTAGAAACAGTAGAAACAGTAGAAACCAGTAGAAACTAGGAGAAACAAAAGAAAACAGGAGAAAACAGGAGAAAACAGTAGAAACCAGGAGAAACAATAGAAACCAGTAGACACCAGTGGAAACAGTAGAAACCAGTAGACACCAGTAGAAAACAGTAGAAACCAGGAGAAACCAGTAGAAACAGGAGAAACTAGGAGAAACCAGGAGAAAATAGAAACCAGGAGAAATGAGTAGAAACCAGTAGAAACAATAGAAACCAGTAGAAACAAAAGAAACCAGGAGAAATGAGTAGAAACCAGGAGAAACAATAGAAACCAGTAGACATCAGTAGAAACCAGGAGAAACCAGGAGAAAATAGAAACCAGGAGAAATGAGTAGAAACCAGTAGAAACAATAGAAACCAGGAGAAACAAAAGAAGCCAGTAGAAACAATAGAAACCAGGAGAAACAAAAGAAACCAGGAGAAATGAGTAGAAACCAGGAGAAACCAGTAGAAACAGTAGAAACTAGGAGAAACCAGGAGAAATGAGTAGAAACCAGTAGAAAAATTGAAACCAGTAGACATCAGTAGAAACCAGGAGAAATGAGTAGAAACCAGTAGACACCAGTGGAAACCAGGAGAAATGAGTAGAAACCAGTAGAAACCAGTGGAAACAGTAGAAACCAGTAGACACCAGTGGAAACCAGTAGAAACAGTAGAAACAGTAGAAACCAGTAGACGCGTTTAGACACGTTTCCATTCATGCATTCTTAATAACTGAATCTGTTGTAATAAATGTTGTATAAATGTTTTCCTTCATGTGTTCAGTGTGTGAGTCAGCCGCTGAGCATCATGGGATATGGTGACCACATCATGTGATAAAGAGTCACAGACACACACATAATAATAATGGTATAGTGCAGTCCAGTCTAATGTATAATAATAATAATAATATATATAATATAAATGTATTTCTGTGTCTCTGCAGGGAAGAACCGGCGTCTGAAGCAGGCTAAAGAAGAAGCCCAGGCTGAGATCGAACAGTACCGACTGCAGAGAGAGAAAGAGTTCAAGACCAAAGAGGCTGCTGTACGTACACAGCACACTACACAGTACACTACACAGTACACTACACAGTACACTACACAGTACACTACACAGTACACTACACAGTACACTACACAATACACTACACAGTACACTACACAATACACTACACAATACACTACACAGTACACTACACAATACACTACACAATACACTACACAGTACACTACACAATACTACTACTACTACACTACACAATACTACTACTACTAATACTACACAATACTACTACTACTACTACTGTTTCTCTTCATCATTCAGCCTCAGTTTATTAGAAATGTCATTTCTAATAATTGTATTTTTTCAATATTAAATGTTTAATTGTTTAGTTTCCCTATTGTTCATAATATTCTCAGTCCTTAATGTTTTATTGTGCTCTGAGTTTTCTTTGTTTAATATCTTCTTCTTTACAAAAATCTATATTGATATTTTTCATTTTAATAAATTATATAAATTAGGGACATCTAGTATTTTCTCTAATATTTATTATAACTTTTAACCTCACCTTTCTTCAAATATTTTCATTCAAATGTATTTATTGAATGTTATTATTATTGTCTGTTATTTATTAATATTTATATTTATTAATATTATTATTTCTTCATGTTATTTTTACATGCTTTGTCTTTTTTGCCCAAACATTTTCCTTCCTCTTAATTTAATATTTATTTTTAATGTTTTTTTGGTTTCTTTTTATATTTATACTTTTATTATATATTTATATCAGTCAGTATTTTCTAATTACATTTTTCCATTATTTTACTGTTATTTTTTATCTTGTTTTTATTTTTACCAGTTATTCCTGACGTCTCTAATATCTTCATTTGTATATTAAACTGTCCCCCCCCCACCCAGGCCCTCGGTTCCCATGGCAACAGCGCGGTTGAGGTGGACCGCGACACGGTTGAGCGGATGAGTCGTATCCAGGCCAGTTACCGCGGTAACCGGGAGGCGGTGTTGGTCGAGCTGCTGCGACGCGTCTGCGACATCCAGCCTGAGCTTCACGCCAACTACCGTGTGTCAGGATGAGGGGCGGGGCCACATGACCAGAGGGGGCGGGGCCACATTACCAGAGGGGGCGGGGCAAACAGAGGAGACATGGACGTTAGCAACATTAGCTTCATTAGCTTCAATCACAGCCAAAACCTTTTTAGTTTAGTGTGTCGAGTTTTTGTGACTCAAACTAAATCATCTGAAACTGCAAAGTTCATCTCTTCCTGTTTTCCTGCTCCGAGCAAAGACGACGTTAATAACTGTTGTGTTACTGTGTTGATGTTTACGAAGTATTTATATATATATGTATATCAGATTTCTTCAAATCTTTCCTGAATCTAACAAAATAAAAGTCGTCCTTCGCTGTATCTCTGTGAGGTTTGAAGAGAAAATCAGTTTAAAGTCAAATAAAATAATAAATTAATCTAAATGAAATCAGATTTGACGAGCTGATTGGATGTTTAGCGTTGAACTCTCCTCCAATCAGGAGTCACGACTTATCTGTGCTCTCTAACCGGATTGGCTGGAGAAAGTGGAAAGGCTTTTATTGTGAAACTCTTGTGCATTTCCACATTTTTTTTTTGGTTGTTTCCTGTATTTGACCATGTGACTTCCTGTTGTTGTTCTGATGACTTCCTGTTGATGTTTGTGAAGTGATGATGAAAAACACAGAAAATATTAAACTGAATGTTGATTGGCTGAAACTTTGTGTTGCAGCTCTGTGATTGGCTGAAATTCAATGTTTAAAACCAACACGTAGAAATCAGCAGAGGGTGCTGAACCTGACCGCCCTCAGGTCCTGGAAGAGGAAACTGGTAACGCGGTGTGAACCATCAGTATTGTTGCTATGGTTACGTGCACTTCTGTTTACCTGGAGTACCTTGGAGAAGTTCCTGAGGTCATTGAGAACGTTTTAGAGGTCCTTTAAGTTGTTCTGACGGGTCCTTGAAGGTGTTCCAGGGTTCCTTTGGGAGTTGTTGAAGTCCTTGAAGGTGTTCCAGAGGACCTCAAAGGGAACCTTGTGTCCTTGATGAGGTTCAAAGGGAACCGGCTACCGCTCTACAAAGTCCTGTCTGTTTGTTGTTTGAAGCTCTGCACATTCTCAGACTGAAAACTCACTACCAACACATACGTTACAATGTAATATGAAAATAAAATAAATAAAACATTTAAGTAATAACAGAATATTATACTGTAATATTCATGAGGATGTACAGGTATGTAGAATCATACATATATGTATATATTGAAGTATTTCCACATTTTTTAAGTTCAATCAGAGTTTTATAGAAACTATAATATAAAACAGAAACAAGATGAAGTTTCTTATTTGGCTTTCTTTACATTTGTTATTTTTGTTTCATGTATAAATTAGTGATAAAATATAATTTTTCAGTGTGGTCAAATTAAATCTGTTTGCTCTGTACAGTTGTAATATTTGAAATATGATCAATATTAGTAATAATAATTATTAATAATAATATAAGTATATATAAATAATATATATTATATAAATATATAAATTAATTAATAATAATAATTAATATTATTATAGCTGTTACCCTCACTTTTCTAATAGTCGTGTATCACAGCTGTTACCCTGCACTATATTCACTTTTAACAGTTTTCTTCATCTCCTTGTATTTTTATATCTGGTATATTTTTTTGTACTTTGCACTACTAACTTTTTTACTGTCTTTTTACTATCATGTTTTGCACCATGGAACTGGGATGCTGGAAACTTGAATTTCCCTCAGGATCAATGAAGTTACTATCTATCTATCTATCTATCTAATAATAATGATAAAATTAAAAATATTTTTTTCTTCCTCACATAACAAAAAAGCAATGAAAACAATGAATGTATGCAATATCTTTAATGTTTTTAAGTGAAATTATTGTCATATTCTCGCGTGGTTTTTTTTATTATTATCTACTTATTTATTTATTTTTATTGTGTGTTTTTTTTAATTTTATGTTTGTTTTCTTTCATTTCTGTTGTCCTTTTATGTTTGTCATAGCTCTTTGTTTATGTTTTCGTTATGCTTCTTCTGTATGGAAATGTTTTTAATGTTTTCTGCTGTTACTCTGGATACTGCCATTTTTAAATAAAAAAATAAAAAAATAAAAAAATAATAATAATGATAATAAAGTGCCTTTGTTGTGTTTCCGGTCTGGTCAGCTGACTCTCTCCACTATAAAACCCGCTTACGTGGCTGCATCAAAGTCCCGCCCCTCACCTCAAAACTCGCCTTCCGATTGGTCCAAACTGCCGTCCTCTTTGTCTTAGCCCCTCCCCCTGTATCCTGCGTAATGACGTCATGACGCAGTGAGACGGAAGTGGTCGCGTCGCGTCGCAGAGAGTCAGAAGAGAAGAACGACTTTCTTCTTCTTTCTTTTCTTCTTCTGTTTTATATCTTTGCAAGTTTTTTTGTTTCGTGTTTCGGAGCCAAAACGGAGGACAAGAAGTAGAAGAAGTCCCGGAAGTCATCCAGGTGAGCTCTTAGTGATCTTTTAGTGTATTAAGTGTAACTGTCAGTGACCTCTGCTGCTGCCGACCAGCACAGTCTGCTACCGGACCAGACTCCGTAGAGAAACTCTACAGTTTAATGCTCTCTGTCTCATAGCCAAGAACCGGCTGATGTGAGGGTCGAACCTGTGACAGGTTCAGAACACGACAGGTGTTGTAGTAAATTCGGCTTGTATTATCATCACCTGCAGAGTCCTTATTACCACAAATCCTCACCTTATGTGACCTGCTTCCTGGTCATCTCCGCCGCCGGCTCCATGTGCTGCACGGGAATAACTTCAGAAGATTTAAAAGGGGATCTGGTTCGAAAAGGAAATTTACCAAACAGTTGATCGGTGGATGCTGTGCACACCGACCTACAGGAGAGCTCGTGCGCTGACAGGGCAAGTGTTGAGTTAAAGGTCTGCCGCGTGCACGAGCACATGCACGAGCAAGGCAGCGTAAAGTTGGCTGTTTTCTAGCTGGAGGCTGGTGACGTGCACTTCATGGCGACAGTTGGCACCATGGGAGAGGAGAACAAGTTCTCTCTCTCTCTCTGTCTTTAAACAGTTTATTTCTGAATTTTGTTAATACAACTCGTATAGACTCGATATATATCCCACCCATGACAATAGTTGTACAACAATAAATATAAATAAATAGATAAATAAATAAAATAAAATAAATAAACATAAGTCATGATAAGTTGTTAGAGGTCTAGGACAGTACATCCTATCATCCAGGGCACTGACATGCATAAAGCAAACACAGGAGTTAAGCCGGAGAGTTGAACACAAAGACACATCAGGGGTCCTTCCAACGCTTTGTTTCAAATATTCCTGGTCAAATACATACACACACATCCTGTATCCATATATATATATATATATACATATATATATATATATATATATATATACATATATACACACACACATACATACATCACACTTTAATCAGCCTGTCTTTGTTTTTGTCGTTAGTTAAATAACTTTGTGGATTAAAGGAATCTCAGAGCGGGAGAACCGGTTAGGAACAATTAAGTCAGTGAGAGACGAAACAAACAAACAACTGAAGAGACAACAGAGAGGACAGAGACGACAGAGAGGACCGAGAGGACAGAGACGACAGAGAGGACAGAGAGGACAGAGAGGACAGATGGTCTGACCTCAGATCAGTGATGGATGGACTTCATGGTGTTACAGCAGCAGGTTATCCAGGCAATGTACAGGAACAGTAAATACACAGTAGATATACAGTAAATATACAGTAAATACACAGTAAATACACAGTAAATATACAGTAAATATACAGTAAATACACATTAAATACACAGTAAATATACATTAAATACACAGTAAATACACAGTAAATACACATTAAATACACAGTAAATACACAGTAAATATACATTAAATACACAGTAAATACACAGTAGATATACACAGTAAATACACAGTAAATACACAGTAAATATACAGTAAATACACATTAAATACACAGTAAATATACATTAAATACACAGTAAATACACAGTAAATACACAGTAAATATACATTAAATACACAGTAAATACACAGTAGATATACAGTAAATACACATTAAATACACAGTAAATATACATTAAATACACAGTAAATACACAGTAAATACACAGTAAATATACAGTAAATACACATTAAATACACAGTAAATATACATTAAATACACAGTAAATACACAGTAAATACACAGTAAATATACATTAAATACACAGTAAATACACAGTAGATATACACAGTAAATACACAGTAAATATACAGTAGATATACACAGTTGATACACATTCACATATATATATATATATATCAATATAATACCGGTATATTGCGACACCCCTAATTCCTGCCATGAGGAGAGTGTGAGGTCTAATTACACGTGACATCACTTCCTGTACACTGACCACAGAACAGTGAGTGAAGTTCAGCTCCGAGTCAATCAGTGACAAAGATGAACAAGTGACTGACTGCCGTGGAGGTCAAAGGTCAGACACGTTGCTGACTCGGGGTCAGTCCTGCTGCTGCTCTCTGATTGGCTGATGAGACGGTTCACACCTGAGACAGTTTAACCCTTTCAGTCCGACACGTCTCTGATCAGCGTTTCATCATAATCACGATGTTTAGAGAACAGTTCATGTGATTTATCTACAATTTTATTTAAATTTTCCAAATGTGTATCGACCATCATTACGACTTCGTCAGAGCAACAACTGCTGATTATTTTCATTATTATCTGCTGGTTATTTTCTCTGTTCGTCCTCAAACTGTGTGAACCGTTAAGGTCATAAAATCTGACCTGAGACCTGCTGACCTCCTGACAGGAGCATCATGTGACCTGTACACTGGTCTGGTCTGGTCTGAACGTTACAGGTGTGACAACAGGTGTGACAGCAGGTGAGAGGTCATCAGTGAAGCTGCTCTCATCACTTTACTGTCAATCCACAGCGTTTCATTGGCTGTCAGAACGCCTCCTCGCTGCTGATTGGCTGAGCGCGGACACAGGGTGGCAGCTGATTGGCTGTCTGAGAATCATTCCAGTGTCTGATTGGCTGAAGTTGGTTCTGTTATCAGTTTTTATTGGCTGTTAAACACATTCCTCTCACTCTCTCTCTCTCTTTCTCTCTTTCTCTTTCAGACAGTCTCTTCAGCGCTCGATCGCCCCTCGCTCTCTGCTCTCCAGGTAAGAGGATTCTACTTCCTGTCTCTGTTTTAGGGTTAGAGCAGAAAAAAAGACAATATCAGTTTAAGTGTACGCTATATTTAGAATATTTTCACTGCTTCTAATGTGTGATGATGTTAGTCTCCATAGTAACCATTTCATTGACCTCACTGTATCAAATGACCTGTGGTGACCTCTAGGATAATCACAGCCTCATGAAACTTTACAGCCACAAACTAGAGACCTAGAGCATTCAGAGGATGGATGGATCAAACTAGAGACCTAGAGCATTCAGAGGATGGATGGATCAAACTAGAGACCTAGAGCATTCAGAGGATGGATGGATCAGACTAGAGACCTAGAGCATTCAGAGGGGGGATGGATCAAACTAGAGACCTAGAGCATAAAGAGGATGGATGGATCAAACTAGAGACCTAGAGCATTCAGAGGATGGATGGATCAGACTAGAGACCTAGAGCATTCAGAGGATGGATGGATCAAACTAGAGACCTAGAGCATAAAGAGGATGGATGGATCAAACTAGAGACCTAGAGCATTCAGAGAATGGATGGATCAGACTAGAGACCTAGAGCATTCAGAGGATGGATGGATCAAACTAGAGACCTAGAGCATTCAGAGGGGGGATGGATCAAACTAGAGACCTAGAGCATTCAGAGGATGGATGGATCAAACTAGAGACCTAGAGCATAAAGAGGATGGATGGATCAAACTAGAGACCTAGAGCATTCAGAGGATGGATGGATCAAACTAGAGACCTAGAGCATTCAGAGGGGGGATGGATCAAACTAGAGACCTAGAGCATAAAGAGGATGGATGGATCAGACTAGAGACCTAGAGCATAAAGAGGATGGATGGATCAAACTAGAGACCTAGAGTATTCAGAGGATGGATGGATCAGACTAGAGACCTAGAGTATTCAGAGGATGGATGGATCAGACTAGAGACCTAGAGCATTCAGAGGATGGATGGATCAGACTAGAGACCTAGAGCATTCAGAGGATGGATGGATCAGACTAGAGACCTAGAGCATTCAGAGGATGGATGGATCAAACTAGAGACCTAGAATATTCAGAGGATGGTTGGATCAAACTAGAGACCTAGAGCATTCAGATGATGTTCACCACTTCTATGTGACCTCTACTGTTGACCTGCTATCTCCCCTAAAGACCCCCTGGACCCCCTAAAGAAGACTAAAATGTCTCTCTTGTGGGTCTCAGAGGGTTAACAGTATAAAGACACAGGAAACATAAAGACTGAAGAGTGAGACACCAGAGGTCATGTTGTTATCTAGTTTATATCACAGTGTTTCCCAACCCGAGGCTCGAGGCCTCCCAAAGGTCCAAAGATGAAACTGATGCGATATAACTGGTAATGTTGTCAGCTGTTTCCTGATATAGTCTCCGTTCTGTGTCAGATGTCCTTAGTTAGTTAGTTTTTATCATATTTAGTCGCCTCATCCTGTTGGTTTTTAAAACTACATTTTAGTCTTTTCTCCATCAACGATATTGCACGTTGATACCGTCTCATCTTCATCATCAATCAACGGTTGTTGACGAACATGATTTTGTTTGTCGTTTCCTTAAATGACATTAAAACTAGAAATGACTTTCTTCCATGTATTAATGTGTTTTTATAACAGGGCTGTCAATCAACTAAAATACAGTTTGTATCTGTTCATAATGAACCTTAAAGGGAGATTAGTCCAGTATTTAATCCTCTTATCAACATGGGAGTGGACAAATATGCTGCTTTATGTAAATGTATGTATATATTTATTATTGTAAATCAATGAACAACACAGATCAATGACAGATATTGATCCAGAAACCCTCACAGGTACTGCATTTAGCATAAAACAATATGCTCCAATCATAACATGGCAAACTGCAGCCCAACAGGCAACAACAGCTGTCAGTGTGTCAGTGTGCTGACTTGACTATGACTTGCCCCAAACTGCATGTGATGATCATAAAGTGGGCATGTCTGTAAAGGGGAGACTCGTGGGTACCCATAGAACCCATTTACATTCACTGATCTGGAGGTCAGAGGTCAAGGGACCCCTTTGAAGATGGACATGACAGTTTGTTCTCTCCAACATTTAGTGTAAGTTTGGAGCGTTATTTAACCTCCTTCATGACCAGCTAGTCTGACCTGGTTGGTACCGATGGATTCATCAGGTTCTACAGTTTACTATGATACCAGGATCTTCACTCTAGCTTTAAAACTGAGCCGCTACGACCTAAAAAATCACAAGTTAGTGTGTTAAAGAAATTAGTGGCGTTTAAACGGGTGGGCGAGAGACATTGTAAACACATAGAGACAAAAAGAGAGAGAGAGAGTCTCGTTTATATTTTAACTCAAAGTGATGCTGACCCGTCCAAACAGACAACAGGAAGTAAGTGTTGCCGACGGTGACGACTGACCTTCCCGTTAATGTTGGTCTGATTTAATTGGCCGATGGCAGACGGCGCTTCGGAGCGCTCTGATTGGTCCGTTCTGCCTCCTGTAGCCTCAGGGCCTGAGAGCCAATCAGATTACAGCGGGGCGTCTGCTCAGTGATGTCAGGCTGTTACCACGGTTACGGTGTTCAGTCTGTCTCTCTCTCTGGTGGAGTCGGCATCACTTTGAGTGAAGAGGTGTCGCTAAGGTAAGAGTTCAGCTCCTGTACGTGAAACTTGTTTACATGTAGTCGTGCTGAATGATGTCACTGCAGCGTGTCTTCTCTCTGATGTCTCACTGGATTTATGGACGTTTATTCTGGATGGACATCAGAGTGCATGGGAAGTGTAACGCTGCGTTCGCACTAACGAAGCAAATTTTAGCCTCGCTTTACTCGCGCCAGTCGGATCGCCGGTATCATCTGTGTTCTAGACGCTCCGTAGAGGACGAGGAGCTCGTCTCCATAGATACCAACAACATGTCCTCCATCAGCCATGGAAGAAATAACCTCTGTTGCTTCTTCGATCACGATCATGTTGGTGAAGTCTCAGATATGTCAGAAAACCAAACGCCGTGGTGTCTGGGTTCATAACGTCACCCGGCGGCGAGCTGTATTCACATATGAGTATTGAATCGGTGACAATGGGGCCGATCTATTCAGTTCAATTCTATGTTTATATACCATATACATTGTAGACAAATTTTAATTTCTAAGATTTTTTTACCAAGTTGCTGGTGTACGATTTATTATTGGAATGATGAATAACTCTTTGACTAAAACCGGCTAAATTAAAGAAAATTTGTCAGCAAAAAATTGGCAGCATTATATTTCTTGTTTACATCCCCCCAAAGCATCATGGGAACTGAAGTTCCACAACTTGAAGGGATTAAATGGATGAATATGAACTTGTTTCTTGCAGCCATGGACCACAGCTCCATGGATCACCACAACCATCACACCATGGCCCCGGCCACCACCGGACACGACCACGGGGGAGGAGGAGGAGGGACTGATGGGAACGTCGGAGGACACGGGGGAATGGTGAGGGGCGGGGTTTATCACTGCTACATGCTACGTCATGTTACTATGACAGTAGCATCGTGGTGGTTAACTCCTACATGATGTGATAAAGACAATCTACATGTGATGTTAGAATGCTAACTGAGGGGCTAACATGCTAACGTTGTCGTTGCCGTTGCCTAGGTGATGACCTTTTACTTTGGCTACAACAACGTGGAGCTGCTGTTCACCGGTCTGCTCATCAACTCACCTGGAGGTACTAATATATTTATATTTTTATAGGTTTTATATCAAGTATTTTTTTTACATATTTACATTTTATCCTTGTATATATATTCATATATATATTTATATTTTTATAGGTTTTATTTCAAGTATTTTTACATATTTACATTTTTATCCTTGTATATATATTTATATATATTTATATATATATTTATATTTTCATAGGTTTTATTTCAAGTATTTTTTTTTACATATTTACATTTTTATCCTTGTATATATATTTATATATATTTATATATATATTTATATTTTCATAGGTTTTATTTCAAGTATTTTTTTTTTACATATTTACATTTTTATCCTTGTATATATATTTATTATATTTATATTTTCATGATTTTTCTTGTTTAGATATTTGAGTGTCCCGTTCATTCGTTCCCTCTCGCCGTGTGTCCACATTAACCCCTCCCCCCTCGTCCAATCAGAGATGGTCGGGGCGTGTATCGGTGTCTTCCTATTGGCCGTCCTGTACGAGGGGTTAAAGATGGGTCGTGAGACGCTGCTGCGTCGCAGTCAGGTCAACGTCCGCTACAACTCCATGCCGCTCCCGGGGGCTGATGGGACGGTGCTGATGGAGACGCACAAGACTGTCGGGTAGGTGGCTAATGCTAATGCTAACAATAACAATACATACACAACAGGAAGTGATGACATCATAATAATAATAATAATAATAATAATAATAACTTGGATTTATATAGCGCCTTTCAAGAAACCCAAGGACGCTTGTTGCTGACATGTAACGGTTTCTGAAATCACAGTCATGTGATGTAAACGTCTTGTTCACCGTCAGCTCAATGATTGACAGTCAGTGTTTGGAGGGGGCGGAGCTTCCTGTTGGACTAAAGTCCCGCCTCTCAAGCCTCTCTATCAGGTAACTGTAGAGATCTGGTCTGGTCCTGGTCCTGGTTCTGGGTCTGGTTCTGGGTCTGGTTCTGGGTCTGGGTCTGGTTCTGGTTCTGGTCCTTTACCTGCTGTTTGAGGTGCTCTGATCAGACCAGAACAGATGGTTGATACAGATTCTGATTGGAGCATCTCAATACTTCCACCACAGGAAGTCCTTGACATTAAGAATCATCTCCATCCCTTCAGAGGAACGTTTCAGTTTTCTCAAAGCGTGTGGAGGCCGGGTGAACGGATCTGTCTTTTGGGCGCTAAACATGCTAACACTGAAGCTAACACTGAGGCTAATGCTAACATGAACTGTAACACAAATGTGTTTGAACCCAGATATGAAACCTCCTGTATGTGGACAGAAACGCTAACACTAACTCTGCTACGTGCATTTCATCTTTCTGAGTTTAAACATGCTACATTAGCAGTGATGCTAACATGAGAGATGATATGCTGAAGCTAACGGCGGTGTAGAGCTACATCACATGTCGAAGATGGAGGAATGGCTTTATGAAGGTTTATGAGTTATTAAAGCTCGTAAAACATGTTGCTATGCTAACACCAACAACAAAGAAAGCTAATGCTAACACTGATAGTGTTAATGGTGCCATGCTGCTACTCTTTATGATGAGCGGTAGTGCTAATGCTAACACTGATAGTGTTAATGGTGCCATGCTGCTACTCTTTATGATGAGCGGTAGTGCTAATGCTAAAAACACTAACATCATTATCTGAAATGCTAACGCTAGCAGTAATGCTAACCCCTCATCTCGTCCTCAGGCAGCGGATGCTAAGCCCCGCCCACTTCCTGCAGACGCTGTTGCACATCGTCCAGGTGGTCGTCAGCTACTTCCTGATGCTCGTCTTCATGACCTACAACGCCTACCTCTGCATCGCCGTGGCAGCCGGCGCCGGCATGGGCTACTTCCTGTTCAGCTGGCGGAAAGCCGTGGTCGTCGACATCACCGAGCACTGCCATTAGCTAGCGTGCTAGTTAGCATCCGATCGGGAGGTTTGGTTTCTGCTTATCACAATCGCTAAAACGCTAACAAACACTTTTGCCCTATGTTAGCACGCTAGCCAACCTGGAACTACAAACCCCAGAACGTTAGCACAGAAAACGAGACACTATATTACAAACGTTACCCGGTAACCACGGTAACATCTTGTTGTAGGTTAACACGCACACTAACGTCTGTAGTTAGTGATTAATAAAATGTTTTTGTGAACTCCTGCTGGTGGGCGAGCCGGCCAATCACAGCTCGGATCACCTCAGAAGGTTCTGATTGGCCAAATCCCGTCACCCTTCCTCTTTGGTGCCATGACAACTGGAAGGTTACTGCTAGCTCCTACGAGCCAACATGTTAGCATCCATAGCTTACATTACACTTATGTTTTAGTTAGCATTGTTAGCAGCTTGTTAGAAGTTAGCCCTCAATCATAAAACTGTACTTTAACATTTATTTTGAATATAATTTATTAGCGAATAGATGTTTTACAAACGTTTTCATTTAGATGTTTTCATTTAAATGAAATTATTAAAAATAACATTTTATTTTTTCTTGCAGTTCAATAAAAACATCATCTCCAGTAAACATTGAGCAGAATTGATCAGCCAAATTCTATTTTAAGAATTACATTTTCAAAATAAGGATATATCTTGAAAATTATTTTCAAGAATTTCAAAATAAATTTGTTCAGATTATCTTCTTTTGGAGAACTCCTATTGGTCCGCGAGCCGGCCAATCAGAGCTCAGACATTTTACAAAACATTCTTTGTTTTGTTTTTTTAAGTATAAAACAAAACTTTTTCTCAGTTTTCTTTTTAAAATAAAAACATCATGTAACTTTGAGCCGCTTCTTGAATCAAACGAAATTTCATGAATGAAATTTACTAAAATAATACTTTTTTTTAAAACCCATTTTGTGTTTTTTTACATGTTTTTCTCGGCCACCGTCGGCCTTAAACCCGACACCTGTTGCCTTAACGTGGTTGACAAACGTCCGTACGTACGTACTACTGACATGAGGCCAGTGTTTGATCTTTAGGTGCTGCTGTTCAACATTAACGTGTCTGTTAACGTGGAAGCTCTGCTGGTTTCACTTTAGTACAACTTGAAAACTATTGTCTCCTTACTTTTGTAGTTTTTTGAGTCTGAGAAGAAATGTGTTGTCAGTGGAGGTCGGTGTCCTCCAGGGACAAACGATGATTTGTTAGGAAAGACCAAAAATAAAAGACAAAAATACCCCTGAAGTCAACATTTTGACTGGTTCCTAACTTTAATTATCTTTTCTTTCTGGCTGAAATTGACCTCCATAGATGTCATTGTGATTTATTGTGATTTTATTTTATCAATTTACACTGAGAGGTGGGAGGAGTTTACTAACTGGACCAATCAGGTTGCGGGGACAGATTGCAGTTACTGGATTTTAGATACAAATTGTCAACATACTTTTGTCCACGTAGTTCGCTGTGATCAGGTGTCTCCATGCAGTGTTATTAGATGTCCACAGACTTTTGTCCATGTCCTGTCAGACTGTAATGGAGGCTGCAGCTCGGGTTGAATCTCTCAGTGTGAATCTGTTGATGTTGTTGAACATGAAGTCGAGGCTTTCTGATTAAAACTGTTTGTGAAGGAAACCGTTCATCAGAATATTAAAGTGTCTGAATAAATGTTTTAATTGTCACAAATGCTGGAATTATTGAAAAAACACAGAATAAAGGTTATGAAGAAACTCGTCGTCTCGTCTGTACGGAGCAAGTGAACCTCAGACAGTAGAAATATTAATAATTAAAAAAATAATACAGTTGGTTGAAACATTTTAACAACAGAGCTTATAATTCACTGTAGCAGATCTACGTAGGCCCTGATACGGAGGACGGAACCTGCCAAAATCAAAAATAAATAAATGACTCGATAAATAAATAAATGTCATTTAAAATAGCAAAAAGAATATTAATTATATTTACCACATGACACACGTTGAGTGACAGCCCCCCTCATTTGCATAAAGAAATAAAAACGAAAATAATACAGAAATAAATAAATTTGGGGAAATAAAGAGGTGAAATGCACAGCGAAAGTTGTGCAGAAATAAATATATTTAAAAATAAATAAATAAATAAATAAAAAAATGATTAAATAAATGCAAAAATAAATAAATAACTTTAAAATTGTAATAAAGATAAATATATAAATAAAAGGGAAAATTAAACGGAAGAGTAAATAATAAGGGAATTAATATAAAGATAAATAAATAAATAAAGAAGCAAATTAAAACAGAAATATCAATTTATGTCACATTTGATCAATTAATTAATGGCTACATTTATTTTTAATGTTTTTAAATGCAGGTCTTTTACTTGTAACGCGAGTATTTTTACACTGTGGTATTACTACTTTAACCGTAGTAAGGGATCTGAGTACTGCAGGACTCGCTGTCAACCAAAATCCAACTACTTGCTCCTCTCACAAGAGAAAATATTGTGTTTGATATCAACATGAAGGATATTAAGAGTGACTTGATATTGAACAATCTGATACTGCTGGCAAATGTTTTCATCCATGTATCCAAATGGAGGAAAATGAAACCCCTATTTTCTGTTTTCAAAAGGGACCTCGTGGACAATCATCTCAATGCTTTAAGACTAATGAAAGGACAACATGCAAAGTGTCTCCTCAGAGCTGATGAAGAACTGAACATACTGTATATGATGATAACCCATAGAGCTACTATGGAGGAGTGCTGTCTTATTATTATTTATTTATTTATGCATTTCTTTTTTGTTCCTTGAATTATTTTCTACCCCGTCTTTTATTTTTGTTATTATATTATAACTTCTGGCGCTTGTGCTCGCTCTACATAGACATGAAGGAGCATCACTCAACACGGTGAGGAGACACACGTCAGCTAAAAGCACAATATCACTCTATATTTCAGCTGCTTGGCAGTAATGTTAGCTGACCAGACCAAGGTCTCTCCATGAATCAATGCTGATCCTAGTGTTGGCTTTTCCCGCCTCAGCCTCCCGACCGCGGCCGGAGGGAACGGGGGAGACACCGGAGTTTTGGTGGGAGACGATAACGTTTCTCTCTGTAGAGCCCCGTCACTTCACAAGACACGGGAAACCTCTGTTGGTCTGGAGGAGCTGCAGCAGTTATTTCTGCACAAACGTCCACTGAACATTCACTAGATATTCTCAGAGCTAAACTAACTCTTCTGCAGTGTGGAGTGAGCAGCATGCACGTGAGAGGTGGAGAGAGAGAGAGAAGGAGCGTGGTGTGTGAGTGAAGGCAGGCAGAGGAGCAGAGGAGCAGAGGAGCAGAGACTCCGGTCCTGGAGACCAAAGCTCCGGTCTCCCCCGCGTCCTCCGACCGCGGCCAACACTGTTTAACAGCTTCACTAGATACAACCAAGAGGTTTTGGTGCTTCACTGGAGTTTGTGTTGGAGTCTGAGTCTGAACAGCGGAGACACACGAGAGACCATGAGACACACGAGAGACCATGAGACACACGAGAGACCATGAGACACACGAGAGACCATGAGACACACGAGAGACCATGAGACACACGAGAGACCATGAGACACACGAGAGACCATGAGACACACGCGAGACCATGAGACACACGAGAGACCATGAGACACACGAGAGACCATGAGACACACGAGAGACCATGAGACACAGGAGAGACCGTGAGACACCGACCCGCAATGATTTATACCTGAACAAGTTACAAACAGAACCTTTAATGTTTGTAAATTAATTTTCTTCAATATATATATACATATGTGTGTATATATGTATATATATATACGTATATATATATATACGTATATACTGTATATATGTATGTATATGGACTTCTGGTCAGAACTGACCTGTAGGGGAAGTAACGAGCTGTAACACCGCCAGTCTTCCGGAAGTGAAGAAGAAGAGCTTCCGGGTGACAGGTGGATGTTGTTGTGTTTCAGGTCAAATCAGTCGAATCTTCCTTTAAATCTTTAAATCTTTAAATCATTAAATCATTAAATCATCTCTCCGGTTATTTACCGGGACGTGGATGTGTGTATCCGTTAACCGGATCTGAGTCTCAGCCCTCTGATGGCCTCCAGGCGGCCGGACAGCTTCGACGGGCTCGGCTACCGGGGCCGTGAGGACCCGCTGCTCGGAGCCGGGTACCCGGTGAGGAGCGCCGGAGGCCCCGCGGAGCTGCAGCAGCACCACTGGGTCACCACGCCGCCGGACATCCCGGGCAGCCGCAACCTGCACCACGCAGAGCGGACACCTTACAGCGACGAGCCGCTGGAGGAGCCCGGAGCTGCTGGAGCTGCAGCCGGCTGGGAGGCTCCGCAGCCCGGCGTCCCTCCTGCGGGTAGGTCGGTTAGCTAGCAGGCTAACTGTACAATGAAAAGTTAATGTAACAGGCTAGCAGGCTAACTAGCCAACAAGACACACTGAAGGCTAACGCATCATGCTACAGGGTCGTTAGCTTGCAGGCTAATCCTAGAACAGAAAGCTAACTCTAGGTAGCGGGCTAATTGTTTGCTAGGTATATAAAGTACATGGAACATTGCAGCTAACGAGGCTAACTGTCAGTTAGCACGCTATTCTTCATGTTATGTCCTATTATTATTATTATTATTATTATTATTATTATTATTATTATTATTATCATTATTATTATTATTATTATTATCATTATTATTATTATTATTATTATTATTATTATCATTATTATTATTATTATTATCATTATTATTATTATTATTATTATTATTATTATCATTATTATTATTATTATTATTATCATTATTATTATTATTATTATTATTATCATTATTATTATTATTATTATTATTATTATTATCATTATTATTATTATTATTATTATCATTATTATTATTATTATTATTATCATTATTATTATTATTACTATTATTATTATTATCATTATTATTATTATTATTATTATTATCATTATTATTATTATTATTATTATCATTATTATTATTATTATTATTATCATTATTATTATTATTATTATTATCATTATTATTATTATTATTATTATCATTATTATTATTATTATTATTATTATCATTATCATTATCATTATTATTATTATTATCATTATTATTATTATTATTATTATTATCATTATTATTATTATTATTATTATCATTATTATTATTATTATTATTATCATTATTATTATTATTATTATTATCATTATTATTATTATTATTATTATCATTATTATTATTATTATTATTATTATCATTATTATTATTATTATTATTATTATTATCATTATTATTATTCAGATTTACTGATTTCTGTCTCATTAATTTCGAATTTTAGATTTTTATTGTTATATTAACATTTTCATTGTTTTTTTCTGTCTGGTGAAAATAAACTTTAATATTATTCTTCTACTTCTCACTTCTGTATAATAATGTCTTCATGACACCAGCACGAAAAGTCTAAATGAATTATTCTGTTATTAATGTTTATTAATGCTGTGTGTTGTTGCTCTTGCAGAGTTAATACATCTGTTATTAGTCTGTTATTAATGTTTATTAATATTTATTAATGCTGATGTGTTGTTGCTCTTGCAGAGTTAATACATCTGTTATTAGTCTGTTATTAATGTTTATTAATGCTGATGTGTTGTTGTTCTTGCAGAGCAGCTCAATCGATTTGCAGGATTTGGAATCGGACTTGTCAGGTTGGAAATACATTCTTATTATTAATAATATAATTATAATCGTATAATAAATGGTTTCTTATGCATTTCTCAGTGATTTTCAGAATAAATGTCTCTAAATAAACCTGTCTGTCTGTCTGCAGTCTGTTCACTGAGAACGTCCTCGCTCACCCCTGCATCGTCTTCCGCAGGCAGTGTCAGGTAACCGCTCACCTTCTTATCAATAACTGATCAATAACGAACATCTGAGACGCATCAGGAGGAGATGAATCAAACATCGAAGGACAATTTCAGTCTTTTTCTTTTTGTATTTTCTCTCCTGGAAGTTTAACTCATCACTGTGTGGGGATGCAGTTTGTAAAGCAGTCAGCCGTTCTAGAGAATATAAAGAATCATGTTTATAATATTTATGTATTTTTAAAGTTTAATGTGAAATTGAAACTAATGAACAACAAACTTTAAACATAAACTATTATACGTTATTATAATTACAGCTTCATGTTTATGATCTTAATTTAGTTGTTACACATTTAGTTCATATTAATAATAATTAATGTTTCCCCTCCTGCCTTCTGATTGGCCGTTTGTCTCAGGTGAACTACCACGCCCGCTGTTACCACCTGACCCCGTTCAGCGCCGTCGCTGTCATGTACACCATCACCAAGGCTCAGGTGAGACAACAGTCTGACAGCGAAAATTTATATTTCATTTAACAGATATGTTCATATTTCATAGCAGAAACACAAATTATAAATAAAAAAACAATAACATATTATTATTATTTTGAAAAATATATCCTAATGAATGGAAATATTTAAAATATACAATATTAGTCATATAAAAAATACAATGATAAATGATCAAGACTGTTTAAGGGATAAAATATATTTGAAATAAAAAAACATAAAAATAATACATGAAATATGTTTAATATATTTAAATATTAAATTACCAATAATACATGTTCATTGACACACTATAAATTATTATTTTATTTTAGGGCAATTGCATAAACAGTATTTTACAAACATTCATCAGAGTTAAAAATATGAACTGTAAATAATAAATTTAAATATGTCGGTCATCATGTGGTGTAATAAGTCTGATCAGGGATCAGTAACGTGTTGTTGTTGTTGTTCAGGGTCCGAAGGCTCTGTGGAAGGGGATGGGCAGCACCTTCATCGTTCACGGCATCACGCTCGGAGCTGAGGGCGTCCTCAGCGAGTTCACACCGTTACCACGGTAACTAACCACAGACTGTGGTATTACTGGTGTATTACTGGTGTATTACAGAGTGTTTTCTGTCTGTAGGGAGCTTCCTCACAGGTGGAGCTGGAAACAGCTGGCTGGACATTTGCTGCTTAAAGGGTCAGTTCTCTTCTTCTTCTTCTACTCATTTATTGAATGAATTTCTTCTTCTACTGAATGAAAGATGAAAGAAAGTTGTAGTTGCAGAACCTCCGTTACATTTCTGTAGATTTAATCTGAGGCCTCTCTCTGTGTCTCACCGCAGGTTAACGGCTGTGGTGGCTCTTCCTTTTTACTGTGCCAGCCTCATCGAGACCGTCCAGGTTATTATTGATCATTCAAATGTTTTTATCAAGCTTTGGTCAGCTGTCTGCTTTGAGCTGTTTTGATTTGATTCTATCTGAAGTCATCTGTGATCAATAATCTGAATCATTCTCCACACAGGGTCCATTTAGTAGCAGTTGTGAAGCTTTCACCACCAAAAAGCTCATGGACTTCTTCTTCCATGTTTTATGTGTTAGGAAATGTTTGCGTGTTAAAGATATATATATGATTAGATATGATTAGAAACCAGGTGGTTGAGGAAGGCTTCTGTTGAAAGCTCCAGAACAGCGACTAAAGGGCCGCTGTTTTTCTGCTGCTGAACGTCCTCTCGTGTTTCCACAGAGTGAGATCGTCCGTGACGACTCGTCCTCTGGGCTGCTGGATTGTATGCGTGAAGGTTTGACTCGGTTGTTGGGTGTCGGCGCTCCTCACAGTCGCCGTCTGCTTCCTCTCAGCTCTCTGCTGCTTCCTGTCGCGCTGCACGCCATCCTGCGGTACGCCATCGCCGCCTCTGTCCAGCGGGTGGCGCTGTGGCTGCACCAGCGGGGCCGGAAGCAGCGGGCGGACCCATCCAACCCGCTGGACGCCTACTTTCCCGAGCTGGCGGCGGCATGGGCGGGATCTCTGGTGGCCGACATCGTGCTGTTTCCTCTGGAGACGGCGCTGCACCGCCTCAGCCTGCAGGGCACACGCACCATCATCGACGCCACGGACGGTGTGGTCGCCGCGGGAAACGGCGGCAGCCCGCTGGTCCTGCCCGTCAACACGCAGTACGACGGCTTCTCCGACTGCCTCCACAACATCCGCCGCAAGGAGGGCGCAGCCGGGTTTTACCGCGGCTTCGGAGCGCTGGCGACACAGTACGCGCTGCACGGAGCGCTGCTGGCTGCAGCCAGGACGCTGCTGAGGCTGCTGCTGCTGGAGGGCAGGGCCAGCTAGAGGCGTTACCATGGAGACGCAGCCTCACTTCCAAAGTTCAAATTATTTCTGTCGCCATGACAACAAAACATTTTCTCAGCTTCTCTTTACAACAAGAAAAATGTTAAAAAGATGAAACGACATGTTGCTAAAATATGTTATAATGTTGTTGTAAGAGCATGTCATTATAACTTGTTATGACATGTCATTATAACATGTTATAACATGTCATTATAACATGTCATTATAACATGTTATAACATGTCATTATAACATGTCATTATAACATGTTATAACATGTCATTATAACATGTTATAACATGGCATTATAACATGTTATAACATGTCATTATAACATGTTATAACATGTCATTATAACATGTTATAATGACATGTTCTTACATTGTAACATGTAATGACATGTAATAATGACATGTTATAACATGTTATAATGACGTGTTGCTATAACATGTCATTATAACATGTTATAACATGTCATTATAACATGTTATAACATGTCATTATAACATGTTATAATGACATGTTCTTACATTGTAACATGTAATGACATGTAATAATGACATGTCATAACATGTTATAATGACGTGTTGCTATAACATGTCATTATAACATGTCATTATAACATGTTATAACATGTCATTATAACATGTTATAATGACATGTTCTTACATTGTAACATGTAATGACATGTAATAATGACATGTTATAACATGTTATAATGACGTGTTGCTATAACATGTTACAATGTAAGAACATGTCATTATACATGTTATAACATGTATAATGTGATGTTATAATGATGTGTTGCTATAACATGTCATTATAACATGGTATAACAACATATGTTATAACGTGCCGTAACATGTTATAACAACTCACACTTCAGCTCCTTTTTAGTGGTTACACACTTCTGCTGTTTTTTCTGGCAATCGCACCAAATTTTCTTCAGTAGAAGCTCCAGATCGTGTTTAGCCTAGCTTAGCAGAAAGACTGGAAGCAGGGGGAACTGTTAGCCTAGCTCCATGAAAACAGAAAGAAATCCACCTTCCAACAACACAAGGTCGGATTCACGTGTTGACTCTGAACGTTTGTGTCACTTCCTGCCTTCGAACAAAATGTCGTGGTGGTCGTGTGTTGCCATAGAAACGCAGATCCTGTTCCAGCATGAAAGCATGACCTCATGATCCTGTGTTAAAAATATACATAATAGAAGTACCGACACACATGAATATCTACAGAGTGAAATATCATCAACAGCAAATTTAAGAGAACGTGAAGCCACTTTTTATTTGTATAAAGTTGTAAAAATGGAAAATGTATTAAAATAAATGTAGATTTAGATGAAATTAAATGTGATTCATAAATATTTAAATCAATATTCAAATTAAATGTGTGAAAAAGAAATTGATCAGTTAAAAGGGACTGAGTTTGGTGTTTGATTTTTCAAAAATAAATGTTTGGAAATAGATGCAACATTTACGTCAGTCTGAAAGACGCAAATTAAAATAAAATAAAAGTTATTCAGTGTTGGTTTATTTTTTAAACTTCAGCTAAAATCACTGAATCTGCACTTGTTTATATTTTGTTGTGTTTTTGTTGTTAATGTCACATGTTGAAACTTTGCACTTGTGCCGCAGAAAAATAAAATTTGAACTCTGAAGAGGTTTTTTTTGCTGTAAATTTGTTTTCATGTGAAATAAAATAAAATAAAATGAAATGAGCTCTCAGTGGAGACGATGCTGCTTGTTCAGATTAATCTGCAAACATGTTTCTTAATACAAATATAAATGTGAATATATAGAATCATCATGAATAATAAATGTAAGTTAAGCGCTCTGAAACGGCCTCATAAGCAGCTTACTGTGTAGGTTTTATACGTTTTATATCATTGAAAATCATCTTATTAGTTTGGATTTTTAATGATTAAACCAAAACAACATTTTTGTTTATAGTACATGATTTATTATTTAAAATATATTTATTTAATATATATATTTAATATAATATATAGTGTTATCTATTATTTTTAATTTATTAAAATGCTTTTGGTGTCTATGCTCTGATGTTTCTGTTCTGCTGCAGACGGAACCTTCGTCCTCTGAGCGGAACCTTGATGCTGGTGTTTGTTGTTTCCGGTCGGACTCAGTTCCTCGGCTCTCCTCCATGTGTTTCCTGTCTCGGTTGGGTTCTGTGTGTCCGGTTGGGTTCTCGTGGTCTTGTTGTTGGTTGTGGTTCTGGTCGTGGTGATGCCGGGCAGCTCTCTGTTCTCCGGGTTCCGGGTTCTGGGTCTTTACTCTAACCACGTGCCGCTCGCGCTGCGGTACCACCGGAAGCACCGCGAGTTCTACCTGGTGACGTCAGTCGGTAAATGTTTCCACACGTACAACGTAAGAAACTTTAAACTTCCTCAACTTCATCATGTTCTTTAAACATGTCTTTAATGTGTCGCTATGACAACATGACGTCATTGTGTTCTCCTCACCTGTCTGTCTGTCTCTGTCTGTCTCTCTGTCTGTCTCCTCACCTGTCTGTCTGTCTCTCTGTCTGTCTCCTCACCTGTCTGTCTGTCTGTCTCTCTTGTCTGTCTGTCTGTCTGTCTGTCTCCTCACCTGTCTGTCTGTCTCTCTGTCTGTCTCCTCACCTGTCTGTCTGTCTGTCTGTCTGTCTCCTCACCTGTCTGTCTGTCTCTCTGTCTGTCTCCTCACCTGTCTGTCTGTCTGTCTCTCTTGTCTGTCTGTCTGTCTGTCTCCTCACCTGTCTGTCTGTCTGTCTGTCTGTCTGTCTCCTCACCTGTCTGTCTGTCTCCTCACCTGTCTGTCTGTCTCTCTGTCTGTCTCCTCACCTGTCTGTCTGTCTGTCTCTCTTGTCTGTCTGTCTGTCTGTCTCCTCACCTGTCTGTCTGTCTCTCTGTCTGTCTCCTCACCTGTCTGTCTGTCTGTCTCTCTTGTCTCTCTGTCTGTCTCCTCATCTGTCTGTCTGTCTCTGTCTGTCTCTCTGTCTGTCTCCTCACCTGTCTGTCTGTCTCTCTGTCTGTCTCCTCACCTGTCTGTCTGTCTGTCTGTCTGTCTCCTCACCTGTCTGTCTGTCTCTCTGTCTGTCTCCTCACCTGTCTGTCTGTCTGTCTCTCTTGTCTGTCTGTCTGTCTGTCTCCTCACCTGTCTGTCTGTCTGTCTGTCTGTCTGTCTGTCTCCTCACCTGTCTGTCTGTCTCTCTGTCTGTCTCCTCACCTGTCTGTCTGTCTGTCTCTCTTGTCTCTCTGTCTGTCTCCTCATCTGTCTGTCTGTCTCCTCACCTGTCTGTCTGTCTCTCTTGTCTCTCTGTCTGTCTCCTCATCTGTCTGTCTCTCTGTCTGTCTCCTCACCTGTCTGTCTGTCTGTCTCCTCACCTGTCTGTCTGTCTGTCTGTCTCTCTTGTCTCTCTGTCTCCTCACCTGTCTGTCTGTCTGTCTCTCTGTCTGTCTCCTCACCTGTCTGTCTGTCTGTCTGTCTGTCTCTCTTGTCTGTCTGTCTCCTCACCTGTCTGTCTGTCTGTCTCTCTTGTCTGTCTGTCTGTCTGTCTCCTCACCTGTCTGTCTGTCTCTCTGTCTGTCTCCTCACCTGTCTGTCTGTCTCTCTGTCTGTCTCCTCACCTGTCTGTCTGTCTCTCTGTCTGTCTCCTCACCTGTCTGTCTGTCTGTCTCTCTTGTCTGTCTGTCTGTCTGTCTCCTCACCTGTCTGTCTGTCTCTCTGTCTGTCTCCTCATCTGTCTGTCTGTCTCCTCACCTGTCTGTCTGTCTGTCTCTCTTGTCTGTCTGTCTGTCTGTCTGTCTCCTCACCTGTCTGTCTGTCTGTCTGTCTGTCTGTCTGTCTCTTTCTGTCTGTTAGTTTGTCTCCTCACTTGTCTGTCTGTCTGATGTATTGATTGATTGATTGATTGGTTGATGTATTGATTACTTCCAGGTGAACAGGTTGGGGATCGTTGCTGTCAGTGAGTACATTAATTATTAATATTATATATATAAATCAATATTAATTCAACTGAACTCTGATTGTCTGCTGAGTGCTGTGCTCTCTGCTCTGATTGGCTGCTGAGCGCTGTGCTCTCTGATTGGCTGCTGAGCGCTGTGCTCTCTGATTGGCTGCTGAGCGCTGTGCTCTCTGATTGGCTGCTGAGCGCTGTGCTCTCTGATTGGCTGCTGAGAGCTGTGCTCTCTGATTGGCTGCTGAGAGCTGTGCTCTCTGATTGTCTGCTGAGCGCTGTGCTCTCTGATTGGCTGCTGAGGGCTGTGCTCTCTGATTGGCTGCTGAGAGCTGTGCTCTCTGATTGGCTGCTGAGGGCTGTGCTCTCTGATTGGCTGCTGAGAGCTGTGCTCTCTGATTGGCTGCTGAGAGCTGTGCTCTCTGATTGGCTGCTGTGTCCTGATGTGATGTGGTTGTTGCCTAGGTAACAGCCTGTCAGATGACATCAACTGTGTGGCAGCGGACAGGATGTTGGTGTTCGCCGCTGCCGGGCGAGTCATCAGCGCCTTCGCCCGTAACAAAGAGGTCCGAAAACTTTATTTACAAACATTTCTTCTTTTATCACGAACGTTTTTATAGATTTATTTTTATTTGATGCTTTAAAAAACAGAATAAAATAAAATAACAACAAATGTCAAATAATAGAATGAAAAGTGTTTTGACCCCGTCTGCTATCCGTACAGGTGGTGATGCGTTACCATGGACACGGACAGGAAGTGCGTCTGCTGCTTCCTCTGGGTGATCAGCTGATCTCAGCCGATAGCGGCGGTGATGTCATCGTGTGGGACGTCCAGGGAGGAGGTGAGGGGGGGGGCTTCGCTTACTGTCACTCACTGTCTGCTTCTTTATTTTACCTGTCCTCTTACCCATAATGCATTGCTCTCTCTCTCTCAGAAATCTACCTGCGGTTGCAGTTTGACCCCGTCACCTTCGACGTGTCGGCCATGATGCACCCCAGCACCTACCTGAACAAGGTGCTGCTTGGAAGCTCCCAGGGTGCACTGCAGCTCTGGAACATCAAGACCAGGTGAGCATGTTAGCATGTTAGCATCCAGGCTAACGGGTCTCTCAGCTTTTATTGTGAAACCCCTAAAGGGTAAACATCCTGTTTGTGTTCAGTCCATTCAGACGTCCATCAAAGAAACACCTGAAATAAGAAGCAGCAGCTCACAGAATACTGTGTTCTATTAGTTCAACTAAGATCTTTATTCAAATCTAAACACAACGTCTTCCTCAATAATAATTAAATCATCTTTCATTCAGTTTTTAATGTCGTTGTTTTTGTTTTTGATGTTGTGTTTCTGTGTTTTCAGTAAGTTGTTGTTCACGTTCCCCGGCTGGTCAGCAGGAGTCACAGTTCTGCAGCAGGTCCGTCACTCAGCACTCTGTTGCTCACTAATACGCTAATAACTCAGGCTAATCACGTATTTGTACTGATTAAAATAAAAACATTAAAATTTAATAGTTTCCTTTTTATATATATTAATATGTATATATATATATATATACGTATATATATATATATATACGTATATATATATATATATACATATATATTAATTTATTTATATATAATAATATATATATATATATATATTATCCACTTTTTTTATTTAGAAAAAAATATTTCATTTTGAGGAATGTTTCACTCAAAAAACATAAAACAGAGTAAAGGAATAAATAAATAAATAAATAAGTGTGTTATTTAACTGTAATTGTTAATGTTTGCTTTTATTTAATTTTTATTATATTTAAAATCGAATCAAATCTGTTTATTGACGTACAAAAGTATTTAATTATAAATACTTTCAAACAATATAAGAAATAAATGTTGATTTATGACGACTATTATTAAACTGTAAATAAAGTGAACTGAATGTTGCTCATAGATGTCATTTATTAATTATTGATTTTATTTTGAAAAGAAAATAATTATGAATAAATTTTTTTCCATTTATTGAATAATAATAAAAACGTAATTTCCCAGAGTCCCGCGGTGGACGTGGTCGGTGTCGGCACGGCGACGGGACGCATCATCATTCACAACATCCGATTGGACGAGACGCTGATGAGCTTCACGCAGGACTGGGGACCAATCAGCTCGCTCGCTTTCAGAACAGGTACAGATGTAACAGCAAACGCTGCCTGGCAGGTCAGACAGGATTCAGATCCTTCACTTAAAGGGACTGTTTGTAACTTCTTCCACGTATAAATCATTGCTGGTCGGTGTCTCATGGTCTCTCGTGTGTCTCATGGTCTCTCGTGTGTCTCCGCTGTTCAGACTCAGACTCCAACACAAACTCCAGTGAAGCACCAAAACCTCTTGGTTGTATCTAGTGAAGCCCGTCTGTTAAACAGTGTCTCTCTCTTTGTCTCAGACGGTCCTCCCATCGTGGCGTCCGGCAGTCCTCAGGGCCACATTGCATTCTGGGATCTGGAACGCCGTCAGCTGGTCACTCAGCAGAGACACGCCCACAGCACAGCCATCGCCGCGGCAACCTTCCTGCACGGAGAGCCGCTATTGGTCACAAACGGAGCCGACAACGCCATCAAGGTAAAACCGATAAACTATATAAAATATTAAATAATATATAATAATAATCATATAAAACTGATCATTACTTTTTTCTTTTATTTATAATATTTATAATCATTTCTAATTTATGATTTCTTTTCTTTTTGATAGTTTATAGATTTATTTTTAAAATATATTTTTATTTTAGATCTCTTTATTACTCTTTATTACTAACACTTGTAATAATAAATTCATATATTTTTTTTCAGGTGTGGATATTTGACCAGGAGGGGGGCGGAGCCAGGTTGCTGCGGAGTCGTCAGGGCCACAGTGCCCCGCCCACCACCATCCATCACCACGGCAACGACGGAAAAAACCTCCTCAGTGCTGGTACATAAACATCATTCATTTTAATGTTTTTATTTTATTTAACAATGTGATGATATTATTATATTATATTGTTATTATATGACATGTTTTCATTATTTTAGTTCAACTTTTAATAGTTTCCTTTTTTCAGGTTAATTTATTTATTTAATCAAGTTATGAAACAAAATTTCATATTTTCCAGTTAGCTTTATTCTTTGCTCTGGATTCTCTTTATATTTGAAATGACTTATATGTGTCAATTATATTTTTCTGTATTGTTTACATATTGGACAATATATTATATAATAAATGAACAGAACATAAACGAGATGTGTTTTCTGTCCGCTGCAGGTCAGGACGGGACGCTGCAGTCTTTCTCCACCGTCCACGAGCGATTCAACAAGAACCTGGGTCACGGTCAGTTCAGCCCTTCAACCAGACTCCGTTTAACAAATCTATGATTTTAACGAGAACGACGTCTCGAGTCTCAAACCGAACTGCTGTGTGACTGGCCAGAGGCTTCTGTTTGATTTGGTATCCATGGTAACGACCAAAAATCTGAATGTATTTAGTAAAACAGGATTATTTATTTTTTTAATGCGGGTGTCTTTCTCTCTGTATCAGTTCCCATTCAATGTGGAGGGAGTCTGGTGAAACTGAAAATAACTATTTGTTTATTATTGATGGATTTGTTTGAGCTGAATTGATTGAGCAGCTCTCGGCCAATCAGACGAGGTCTCATGTTGGACTTCTGTGCTTCTGCTGAGAGACGAGAACGTGATGAGGAGTCTGGATGAAACGTAATGTTCCGTGTGGTCGTGTTTTTGTCCAGGCTCCATCAACAAGAAGAAGGAACAGAAGAAGAAGAAGGGGTTGTCCTACGAGGAGCTGCGTCTTCCTGCCATCACGGCGTTCTCCTCCGGTGGGCGCTCTGACACAAACTTAACATACACAGAACGCCGTCGAGAAAAAGTCCAATTTCAACATGTTCTCTCTCCGATGATTTACAGCCGCTGCTCGTCAGTCAGACTGGGACGGCATCGTCGCGTGTCATCGTGGTCGCCTAGCAACCACCACGTGGAACTACCAGCGGTGCACCATGGGAGCTCATCACCTGCAGCCGCCGGCCGATCGCAAGAATGGCATCGCCACGGTAACGGCACTTTCACACCTGTATTTTTTCTAAGCTCCTCCCACTACTTTCTCTGAGGGTCACGTGACTTCCTGTCTCTGTTGTCAGGCTGTCGACATCACTTCCTGTGGCAACTTTGCTGCGATCGGCTCGTCGTGCGGCCGCGTCGACGTCTACAACCTGCAGTCCGGCCTGCACCGCGGTTGCTATGGCGACGATGAGAAAGGTGTGTTCACCTTTTCTCGTCTGTGATTGGTCCATTCTGTGTCTGTCTGTCATTAACTCCGCCCCTTTCTGTTCCAGCTCACAGCGGGGCGGTGCGCGGCGTCGCCACGGATACCCTGAACCAGCTGACGCTCACCGCAGGCTCTGATTGGCTGCTCAAGTTCTGGCGCTTCAAGAGCAGGAAACAGGAAGAGCAGCTAAAGCTACATGCAGCACCAGCTAGCATGCTGCTACACAGAGACAGGTAGCTAACAGTTAGCATGCTGCTAACAAAGGTAGCTAACAGTTAGCATGCTGCTAACAAAGATAGCTAACAGCGTTGTTGTGTTTTTCTGTGTTAGCGGGATGTTAGCCTTAGCGCTGGATGATTTCACACTGCTGGTGGTCGACATAGAAACCAGGCGGATCGTCAGGAAGTTTGCCGGTCACCACGGCAACATCAACGACATGGTGGGTCCCGGACGGCTAACAACCTGCTAATGATGTTCAATATAAGCTAGCATGCTAACAGCGTTAATATTATTCAGACGTTCAGTCCTGATGGCCGCTGGCTGGTTACCGTGGCGATGGACTGCACCATTCGCACCTGGGATCTCCCCTCTGGATGGTGAGAATGGAACAACCCACTTCACCTTCACACAGACAACCTTCAACACATTCATTAAGGGCTTATTATTAATGCATTACTTTACTTATTCACATTATATATAAACATATATATATTATTTATACATATATATATGTATATATTATATTATATATATATATAAACTATATATATATATGTTGACAGGAATAATTGTATTTCTTCTTCTTCAGTCTCGTCGACTGTTTCCTGGTTGCCATGGCACCGGTGGCCGTGTCCTTGTCGCCGACCGGAGACTTCCTGGCGACGGCTCATGTTGACAGTCTGGGCGTCTACCTCTGGTCTGAACCAATCACCTTTCAGGATTTTAATGCAGTGTTTAATTACAGCAGCCAATCAGATGTGTTGTAGAATAAGTTCTATGTGTAAAGATGACATCACTGAGTCATTGTCAGCTGATCCCCTGCAGCAGCCAATCACAGTGCAGCTCTCCTCCCTCAGGACCAATAAGAGTCTGTGTGGGCCGGTGGGGCTCCGCCCCCTCCCCGCTGACTACCAACCAGCTGAGGAGACACTACCGGGGGTCACGGCGGACGAGTCAGGACAGGAAGTGACATCAGAGGAGGTTGATGATGATGCGTACGTGTCAGCTGAGCAGTTGGGGGCGGAGCTTGTGACTCTGTCTCTGCTGCCGGAGTCTCGATGGAAAAGTCTGCTGCACCTGGACACCATCAAGGTGAGTCTGCCGTCACAGGTGAGACTCCTCACACCTGGTCTGGAGTCAGTTCTTACAGCTTCACAGATTCTGCTGAGTCATCGTCATGTACCGCCGGCGTTTATCAGACATACACCAAGCAAAACTGGAGCTACAGGTAGCTAACGGTTAGCTTTAGCTTTAATGGTACTTAGTGGAAACACATGCATAACTTAAATCTGTAGTTCGGTGTTCACCACCGCTGCAGCTTCCTCGCCCGCCATTTCACAAGTTTTTGAAAAGGGTCGGTGGCCCCTCCCCTTCCGCTACGTAGCGAAGACGGCGACCGTTGAGGGCGAGAAGTGTCCATCGATCCTCACTCAACGATTTGAGGACAACACCCGGGTTCTTAGAGTGAACTCGTCATACATGAGACTCATAAACCCTATAATCAACATAATTTATATAATATATACATAAACAACATAACTTGAACTTGTGTGTGTGTGTGTGTGTGTGTGTTGTGCGTGTGTGTTGTGTGTGTGTGTGTGTGTGTGTGTGTGTGTGTGTGTGTGTGTGTGTTTTGTAGAGGAGGAATAAGCCTGTAGCGCCCCCTGCTGCTGCGGCTGCTGCTCCGTTCTTCCTGCCAACACTTCCTGGTCTCACGCCTCGATTCACGTCGCCCACGGCAACCCAACAGGAAACACAGGTACAGCTGCTGGACCTTCTCCTTCTTCTTCTCCTTCTTCTGCTTCTTCTTCTCCTTCTTCTTCTCCTCCTTCTCCTTCTCCTCCTCCTCCTTCTTCTTCTTCGTCTTTCATACAGAGCTTTTATTTCTAAAATCCCGTTTCCTCCTGCAAAGTCTCAAGTGTCACCTCTGACCTCAGATCTGCAGAGACGTCACTGAACAACGATAATAATAATAATAATAGTAATAATAGTAATGTTGGTGGTGACGTGTCGTTCCAGTCGAAGCTGCTGCGTTGGGGTCTGTTGTCTCAGAGGTCAGAGTTCAGTTCTGATCTGGAGTCGGCTCTACAGTCTGGATCGTGTGAGTCTCCATCGCTTTCATTAATAATAAAATATTTACTTTCACATTTCAATGTTCAAAATATTTATTTTTCATTTGTTTTAGTTTTAGTGATTTTTTTTATTGTTGAAATAAAACTGTTCATTTTCTGAATATCAAAATTATTTCATCTTTTAAAAAAATATGTAATATCTATAAAAACATGTTTATTATTAGATTGTTGAATTCCTTTAAATGAATTTATGTCTATTGATTAATTTCATATTTTTATAAATATATTCTTGTAGATCTCTTTATTATAATATATATATATATATATATATATATATATATATCTTCTATTTTTATAATTTGAGAGGATTTAAAATATTCTTCTTTCTTTCTTTTTATTTATTTGTTTAAGAAGTTATTTTTCCTAAATGTCGTTTAATTCTTTTATAGTTTAAATATTTGTGTAAAATATTGTTGATTTTATTTCTCAGTTATTATGATAAATATATTCTTGTTATGAAAAGGTTTTTGAATTTACTAAATATATGTTTAGAGTGGAATGTTTACAATTCTTTATAAATATTTTATATCTATAAACATGTTTGTAGATCATATTTGACTTGTATGAATTCTTTTAAAAATTATTATTAAATGAGAATAAAGACATGACATCCATTAATAACTCTCTCTCTCTCTCTCTCTCTCTCTCTCTCTCTCTCTCTCTCTCTCTCTCTCTCTCTCTCTCTCTGTGCAGTCGATCGCCCGGTGCGTCGCCTGAAGGATTGTGGGCCGGCGGCGCTTTCTGTGGAGCTCACCTGTCTGTCATCAGAAGGGGGCGGAGCCAGCAGCCTCCTGCTTGCCTTCATTCACATGATTGACAGCATGTTGGCCAGTGGGCGGGACTTCGACCTGGCTCAAGCTTACCTGGCGCTTTTCCTGAAGGTGAGCCAATCAGAACACAGCTGTCATTTTAAAACGTTAACAGATGTCCGGTGACGTCTTTTATTATGGAAATCTTTTATTTTATTTAGTTTTTTGTTTTTTCAGCTCCATCTCCGCTCGTTGTCGCAGGACTCTGTTGCCATGGCAGCGTTGCTCCGCCTCTCCTCCCGGCTGGAGACGGGGTGGGCGGAGCTACGGTCGTCATTCGACCAATCACTGTGTCTGCTTTCGTACGCCAAGAGTGCACTGCTTTGATACACACAAATACACACACAGACAAATACACACACCGTTTTGTATTTTATTAAACGTTATTGATTCATCTTCGCTGCGTCTGTTTGTGTTTTTAGTTTTCTTCAACACAATATTAAATGATTTAATATTTACATTTTGAAGTTCTGTGGTGTTTGATATCTTTTTATTTCAGATAAATCTGGTTATTGTTTACACTGTTGAGCAGACATTACTGTTCAGATCAACACAGCAGGATGGGCAGAGCGGCGGACATTCATTCATCATATTCACTCCAAAGAGAGAACGTGACATCGGCCACTAGATAGTGCTGAGGTAGCGCTGCCGCCATTTTGGACTGAAAACGCCAATGAGTCTGTGGCCATGGATGTATAAAGAGATGTCTGTAAAACAGAGGATCATTTAGTACTTTATTATAATAATAATAATAATACCGTCCACATAACTCAGTCACATTAATATCTCAGACTGGTGAAATCAGGTAGCTCCATCACTCCTGTCTCCTCAAAGAGAGATAACCATCCTAACCTCTCATCATTACAACATCCGTATCTCATCATTAAAACAGTTTCCTGGTAATTCTCAGATCTGTTCTGGTGATAATGAGATAGTAAGTCCTAACCAAAGCCTTGACGTCGTCTTCTCTGGTGAATGCAGAGCGCTCACGTACAAAGAAACCAAACCAAACATTTTCACAACGTTAAAATGAGCTCATTCACAGAGTTTCATAGCTTCTGAAAGCGGTTTTATTTCTTTGAACACAGCAGATGATGGTGATACATTTATTACAGTGATCTGAATCATTTCATCTCTCCCAGCAAACATGAGTCCTGATCCAACAGCAACAATGGTGACCTGAGAACTGAATATTTGGAGCACATCTGAACACAGATCTGCACAGGTGAGTGTAAAGTTCTCCTTCTGATGACGCTCTGCTTTGGTTTTGGTTGTTAAATGGTTGTGAGCAGACGGGTCACATGGTGTCGTCCAATAATGATCCACCTGGACCCGACTTCAAAAAGAACTTTGTTAAAGTAGTACTAGTACTAAATGTCTCTGTGCAATACAAGTATGTGTCATAAAAATGTTCTCATATTGTCTTTAAATGGTTTTGATCAGACGTCCTAAAGTGACGTCCTCTCCACGTAGAATAAACCACATTTTTATTAATTTATTAATCTTTATCATCTCTGAAGGCTGCTGCTGCATATGTGTTCATATTTTTATTCACATTATTGGATTAGTAATGAGGACATCTTGTTAACAAAATTAAGCAAAATTCTCATGAAATAAGTACATTTTTTTATCACAAATTTAAGTATATTCCCTAATGTACAAAATTAAAGAGGACCTATTTTGCTCATTTCCAGGTTCCAGGGTGTACAGGTACCTCTGGTTAAACGGTTAGAGATAATGGATGGATGGATGTTCCCGATCGGCCTGGGTCGGTGTGTCTTTAGTTTTAAGTTGTGCCGGCTGCTTGGACTTCGGTATTCCTGCTTTAAAGGCTAGTTTTCAAATGAAACTATATATTTGGGAAGTGTTTTTAAAGAATTACGTCTTCAGTAGGAACCAATGAGATGGAAGCTGACAGGAAGTCAGAACGTATGAAGAGACTAACACATTGTTGGTTTTCATGTTGAGAGTAATAATAATATAGTATATAATGTAATATAATATGTACAGCTTGTTTAAAGGGAACATGCGTATAAAATGATCTGCTGGTGGGTTGTGTGTTATAAATCCATCTGGATGTGAGATGAGTCGTGTGAACAGACGTGTGTCAGTACCTTACAGTAGAAGTAAAGGCCAATGTGGGAGCCAAGTTTAGTATACATGTTTTAGTTTAATAAATAAGCACAATCTGTATTTTATGTAGGTGAGATAAATAAGTGATTTCATTGAATAAGTTAATTCATAGTAATTAATATGTTAAAAGGTTAAAAGTAATTTAATGATCATTTGATTTAATTCATCTTGATGTAATGTCTTTGTGTGTTACTTTGTAAAGGCAACACTATAGAAGCTTTCTGCTAGACCGGTAAGTAGGTTGCAGTCCAGTTGGAGCCAGATACATAGAAATGATGATAGAAGGCTACTGCAGCTTATCTGAATAAGATTATTTCACAGTTAATAAGCAGTGAATATGTTCACAATGCTCTATGATCTAACTCTTAAAAGACACAAAGGTACACAATCCTTTTTGTTATTTCTCCAGGCCTCATTGAAGATAACGTATTGTATTTTTTTATTATTCTTTTTTGTGATGTACTATTTAGTTGTGCAGCGTGAATTAAAAGCCTAATTAATTATATGTGGAAATCGCCTTTGTGGTCCTTTCCAACAGAGGTCCCCACCTCACCTTCTCAGAGTAGTGTATAAAAGGCCTCTGTGCATGTCTCCTCCTCCTATCTCCTGTGCTCAAGATTCAAGATTCAAGATGTTTATTGTCACGCCGGTTGTACAGGTACAAACGTGTGAAATACTTTTCGCTAGGAAGCTCCATTAAATAATAAATTATATTACATTTACATTTACATTACATTTACATTACTCACATTGATCATGCACTGTGCATGTGCCATCAGTGTGCATGTCTCCTCCTACTATCTCCTGTGCTTTATCATGCACTGTGCATGTGCCATCAGTGTGCATGTCTCCTCCTACTATCTCCTGTGCTTGATCATGCACTGTGCATGTGCCATCAGTGTGCCTGCACTGAGTAGACCCCAAATACAGCAATGAGGGACAAATACAGATAAGGAGAAGACGGCTGGACTTCACCTGCTATGATTGATGCCTAATGGACGTTTCATGTGTGCGTCCATGGAGAATATACAGACACTGTGATGGACCTTGCATTTAACACTTTAATTTCTCATTAGGCTCATTTCACACACCATTATTTGATATGCTTTGATCTGCATCAAGATGAACAGCTTTAACTCTACATCTGGACTCTGCATCTCTCTGTTTCTACATTCTCACCTGAGCACAAACTAGTGTCCTGATCCGACACCCTGGAGAGATTGCTGTCACACCTATTGATCCATAAAAATACACATTCTGTCACACAGTAGGCTCCGAAATAACTTCACATTCTACAACATTATCAAGCTAATGTTCAGTTTCATAGCTGTTGTTCATTGTTGACTATTTTTATATTATTTTCTATACTTTAAAATATTTTTGCAGAATTTAAATGAAAAATCTGAACATGTATACATGTATATACATATATATATATATATGTTGCACTGAACTTTTTAAATAAAGTATTAAAAAACAAAAAACCAAAAACCCCTTCTGGTTATTTGACGTCATGTCCTCCTGCTTGTTATTTGACGTCATATCCGGACCGGAAGTCTCCGCAGCGCTGAGTCAGCTGAATCAAACCGGAAGCAAAACCAGCAGCAGCCTGATCTCGCGCTGCGACCAGCTCACTTTATTCCACTCTAACAATAAAAACATTCATTTATTTTAATTGTGTTTTTCAGCGGGAAACCTCAGTGAGAAGCTCCGTCAGCGAGCAGGTGAGACACAGCTCGAGACTCACCTGAGCGCGAGACCTGCTGCTGTTTACAACCCGGAAGTTCAGCGAGCAAAGTTTGAATTCAAAACATAACTTTCATTAATTAATTGTATCTGCGCCGCTGTTTGACCTGCAGGAGCGGTTATTAGGTCAGTCAGCAGCAGCAATTATACAAAATATTTTGTATTTGTTCATTATTTTTTTTTAAAAATAGTATTATTATTGCAGAGCATTTCAAATGTATATTTTCTAAGTTTGACAGGCTGATGTGTTTCCTATGATCTATTCTGGATTCATGTTACTGCTGTTTTAATGTTGTATTAAAACTCCTTTATATCCTGGTGACTACTTTAATCTGCAGCAACTATTACATTGATTGTAGGACATTCTTTGGACATTTTTGGACTTTTGTAGGATATTTTTGAGACATTTTTTTTTACATTTTTGGGATAATTCTTTTCAGACTTTTTTCAGACTGCTTATTGGAAAGTTTTCAGAAATTCTTGGACTTTTTTTCGGATATTTTTGGGACAATTTTCAGACTTTTTTTTAGGAATTATACAAAATATTTTGTATTTGTTCATTATTTGTTTTTAAAGCAGTATTATTATTGCAGAGCATTTCAAATGTATATTTTATAAGTTTGACACAGGCTTTTTTGTAAATTATGATTCATTGTTTTATCTGTTAAAGTGTTAAATAGAGTGTAAACTAATGTTACAGCAGTATTCATAACTTTTACTGCAGTAAAAGTACTAATACCACGCTAAGAAAATACTCCACTACGAGTAAAAGTATATTTAAAACCTTACTGCAGTAAAAGTATGTCAGTATTATCATCTAAACGGAGTTAAAGTCGTGTCCAGTAAAAGTACTGATGTGTCAGTGCTCAGTGTTTTCCTATTATCTATTCTGGATTAATATTACTGCTGTTTTAATGTTGTATTATCCTTTATATCCTTTTGACTAGTTTAATCTGCAGCAACTATTAGATTAATTGTAGGACTTTTGTAGGACATTTTTGGGACATTTTCTGACATTTTTCAGACTTTTTTTTTTTTTACATTTTTGGGATAATTCTTTTCAGACATTTTTTTCAGACTGCTTATTGGAAAGTTTTGGGACATTTTTTCGATTTTTTTTAGACATTTTTGGGACATTTTGGGGAATTGTTTGGGACAGTTTCTGAAATTTTTTGGACATTTTTCGATCTTTTTTTTCCGGGTTTCAGAACGAATCATTTGTTTCTGACCGTCGCTGTTTCAAAGTGTTAAATGTCTTAAGATCTCGTTAACCCTTTCTGCTGGTTTCTTACTGGTTTCTCAGCGATGAAGAGGAGTCGACTGCTGGCCGTGCTGGTGGGCGGGGTCTTCTGCGTGGCGGTGATGTCACTGTACCGCAGGCTGGAGCTGATGCAGGGGGCGGAGCTTCAGCAGCGCCTGGAGACACCTGATGGACAGGGGGACGACGTGAGACTGATTCTAGTTTCTGATCTTTTAGCAACAACAGTCACTGATTCAGTGGAATTTCATAATAAAGTGTCGGTTTACCAGTGGTGTACTGTAACTACACACATTTACTCAACTACTGTTCTTAAGTACAATTTTGATGTACTTGTACTTAACCTGCGTATTTACATTTTATGCTACGTGACACTTTTACTCCACTACATTTATAGTAACATTTGACATAAAAATAACATGTTTTTATGGTAATGTGCAAACTGACTGAAAAAACAGAATACTATAATATTCTATAATTACAATGAGAACTTTTATTTTTGATGTTTTGCTGATAATATTTTTCTACTTTTACTTAAGTAACATTTTGAATGCAGGATTTTTACTTGTATTTTTAGAGGTGATATTTCTACTTTTTCCTAAGTAAAGGAAAACCTTTTTAGTGATGACATCATGATGACATCACGGTGTTAGCTGGAGTTCATGTTAACTTTCTCAACTACCACTGAACACGTCACCATGGTTACTGACAGAGAAAGAGGGATATAATTAAACTTAGATAGACTTCCACATCTAGAAAAAAAAATATATGTTGAAATTTAAAAACGCTGATAAACATTTTTCAGTTTGTAGTTAAAGATTTTGTCGTTGTTGGTTTAATAAATAATAATAATAAAATCAATCAACATCTTTTAGGATTTGTCCCGCCTCAAGCAGAAGATTGACAGGTTGGAGCGTCTCCTTGGCGACAACAACCGTCTGGTTGTGGAGCTGCGTGACTCGCTGTTCCACCACAAAGCATCATGGAAAACAACGAGAGGAGGAGGAGGAGCCAATGTGAGCTCAGACTCCGCCCACAGCCGAGCTGCCGAGCTGCCTGGCTGCCGATTGGCCAAAGAGATGAAGGGCGGAGCCGACGGAGTGCAGGTTAGCTTAGCATACGCTAACAGCTGTTTTTACAATAATACTTTGGAACTGTGTTGAAGTTATTTAAAGTATTTTTTTTTTAATAGTACCAGTTTATTTAGTGATCATGTAAGGGCTGTGAAAGGTATCGTGAAACTAACGCGACAAATCTCAAAAATTGTGCGATTAATTTGCGATTAATTGCAATTAAATATTTGAAGCCCTCGTGTATTTAAGAATATAAGAAGTAAATCCGGATTAGTTGGTTTTCACATACAAGGAATTTTCTTTGGTGTTTTGGTGCAATAAACAACAATAAAAACATGAAATAAAAAATAAAATGAAGTACTGCAAATATCACGAACATGAATGAAGAAAATTATAATATAAATTTGTACAATACATCTGAATTAAAATGAAAGACTTATGCAGTTTTTAGAAGGTATTTAAAGTATTATTTTTAATAGTAGCAGGTTTTTCATGTGTTATTCTGAACATGAGAATGTGTAAGTTATTTTCATTATTTATTATTTTATTTTCTAATATCTTTTCATGAGATTTGAGGTATTTTAATTAAGTTATAATGTGTGTACTTTTAAAATATTTGACCTCATAATTAAATATTTAGATATTGTACTGTTATTATTCTGGATATTTAACATTTATGTCTAATACTTAACTAATATTTTTCTGAAATTCTCCCAATATTTTTTTGTCTGAAAATGTATTATTTTTTTGGGATATTTTGTTTGTTCATCACTTTAATGTTGCAGTTCGTAAAAGTGGAGCTCATTTTATTTTAATTATTTTGGGGATATTTTACAAATTTACATCTGATAATTTATTATTTTATTTTCTAATATCATTTGAGGAGATTTGAGGTATTTTAATTTAGTTATAATATGTGTACTTTTAAAATATTTGACCTCGTATTTAAATAGGTTTCGAAGATTTTAATTTAAGATTATAAAATGCATGAAAAAGAAGTAATTTGTAACGTAACACGTTACGTTTCAGGTTCATCAAAGTATTTTTTACAGTAGTACTCTGATACTGTGTGTAAACGTGTTCGCTGTAAGAAGAAGGGAAGCAGTATAACACAAATATAAGTTTGTTTTGTACATTTATATATTTTACCTGATATTTACGTGGGTTAAATATATGATGAAGAGTGTATTTAATGTAGTATTAAAGGTACTTTGTGTTTTTAAAGTGCTGTAATGAAAGAAAGTAACTTGTTTTGTAGCTTTGAATAAAAAGTACACGTTAGTAAATATATGTAGTAGTATACAGAATATTCTGTGTATAGTTGATTAAATGTATTAAAGGTTGTTTTGCGTTGCAGCTGCTGGACGTTTACGACCTCCTGCCGTTCGATAATACCGACGGCGGCGCCTGGAAACAAGGTTTTGAGATCAGTTACCAAGGCAACGAGTGGGACGAGCAACCGCTGGAAATTCTTCTGGTTCCTCACTCACACAACGACCCCGGTGAGAAACCACCAGCGACACCTTTAAATACTCAAATAATCAGTGCATTTAGATGAAGTAGTTTCAGTGTGTGTGTGTGTGTGCGTGCGTGCGTGTGTGTGTGTGTGTGTGTTTCAGGCTGGTTGAAGACGTTTGACCGTTATTATGACGACCAGACGAAACATATCCTCAACAACATGTTGATCAAGCTGACTGAAGACAGCAGGTACTCCTCTTCATCTCCATCTTGTTTTATTTCTACTGATCTCAAAGTTTAGACCAAAGATCGTTCAGCATATTGATAAGAAGTGAAAGTCTATAGTTCGTTCCATGTCAACGTCAGCGTCCAGTGCGAGCGCGCATGTGTCCCGACCCGGTACATTTATACGCTTAAAAAGTTACAAACAGTCCCTTTAACTAATATTTTCCTGATATTTCCTGAATATTTTTTGGGGATATTTTACACATTTTGGTCTGAAAATTTATTATTTTTCTGATATTTAACTAATATTTTTGGGATATTTTGTTTGTTCATCACTTTAATGTTGCAGCTGTTAAAAGTGAAGCTCATTTATTTTAACTATTTTTGGGATATTTTTTAAATTTATGTCTGATAATTTATTATTTTTCTGATATTTTCTAATATTTTTTGGGATATTTTATAAATGTATGTCTGCTAAGTTATTATTTTTCTGATATTTTCTAATATTTTTTGGGATATTTTATAAATGTATGTCTGCTAAGTTATTATTTTTCTGATATTTTACTAATATTTTTGCGCTATTAGTTTGAGTGAGAGTCTGCTGCAGTAATGCAGTCGTACATTAACGTTCTAGCAGCATCAGACTGTCGTCTCCAACTAAATCTCAGCCTGTAGATCAAACAGTTGGTTATTTACAGACAACACTCAGCCTGACGGGATTCTGTCAGATATGTAGAGATGTCTGGATCAGTAATGTTGGACGAAGGAAGACTGAAGGGACGTGGCGGTATCAGGTTTGTGTAACTGACAGCATCGTATTCTCTGTTCATCAGGAGGAAGATGATTTGGGCAGAAGTCAGTTATTTCTCTAAATGGTGGGACGACATCGACGAGCAGAAGAGAGAGATGGTCAAACGGTAACTTCAGCTTCTACTTTTCATCCCACATCTCTGACTGAAGATTCCACAAACAAAAACAAAATCTGGAAAACATGAAAAATAAAAATAAATTATAATAAAACATCAAAAGAAAAAACGGGCAAAATAAACAAATAAAAAATGATTTGATTAAAAAAAATTACTGTTAAAAAATGTTTTCATCTTCATTCATAATTCTTTACCATATCAGGGCCACACTGAGGTAGAAAACAAATCTCTGATTACGATAATAGTCATAACTTTACAAGAAAAAAAGTCGTAATATTAAATTTATAATTATATATAAAATAAATGTACTCGTCTCATAATATTACAACTTTACTCTCTAAATCTCATATTTATTTTTGTCCTGGATGTGGTCCTGATACTCCGTCGTAGAAACACACTAGAAGTGGAAAAAACAACTATTTATCTGTTTATAAAATGTAGATTTTCTCAGTTTAGCTTCATTTTCAGTCCCTTTCATCTCTTTATATTTCATTTCTCACAAAAAATCGGTACGACCTTCACGATGCCAGACGAGTAAGCTTTTGAATTTTTGTGAGATGCCATTGCCGGGGTGATGCTTTGTTCGCCATGAAACAGGAAGTTGTTTTTGAGGTGCTAATGTTGCTTAAAAACAAACGAAACTTGTCCGACTCATTAGAAGTGCTGTAATGTGTTAACGGATTGGTTTCTGTGCTTTGGTGTGGCAAGGGAGCTCGATAGCGCACCCTACAAAATTTCAACGAAGCAGCCCTCGCGGTACGTTTCACCTAGATGTACGAGATTTTTTAGCCACATGTATCGCACGTAGACTTAGAAAAAAGTCTCTTGGGGCCACGCTCTAAACCCAACAGGAAGTCGGACATTTTTAATTTTGAGTGATTTTTTCTCCCTGTATGCAATACGTTATTTCCTATCCCACTCAATCCACGCAGGAAATAACGTCTAACTTGTGCGTTCATCGCTGCTTTAATTATTGCTTTTAAATTTTAGTTTAAATTACATTATTGTGGTTTATTCATCATGTTTAGTTCATTTTTATAGTTTTAATTTACTATTATTTAAAGTTACTTATTTAATGTTGTGTTTGTCATTATTTAATGTATTTATTGATTTTCCCTCGTTTGAAGTCGTGTCTTCTTCTTCTCTTGTTGTGTGTGTTTGCTGCTCTGTGATTGGTCAGCCTGGTGAGGGCGGGTCAGCTGGAGCTGGTGACGGGCGGCTGGGTGATGGCCGACGAAGCAAACTCTCACTACTTCGCTCTGTTGGATCAGCTGATCGAGGGACACCAGTGGATCCAGCGACACCTGGGTTCATGTCACCTCCTCGACGCTTCATGTCCTCTCGCTGGTAGCGACGTCGTTTAACGCATCGCCGCTGTAAACTTGATCTCTTTGTCCAGGTGTGAAGCCGAGCAGCGGTTGGGCGGTGGATCCGTTTGGCCACTCCCCCTCTATGGCCTACCTGCTGAAGGGGGCGGGACTTAGCAACATGATCATCCAACGCGTTCACTACGCCGTCAAGAAGCACTTCGCCCGGCAACAGACGCTCGAGTTTCAATGGCGACAGAGCTGGGGTGGGTATAATGGGCATAATGAACAGAGACAGAAAAATATAAATGTTTTATAATAAAATTAAGATATAAAATGAATTAAGAATTAACAGCAAAAATTATTGAAACAATATTAAAAGAAAAGTGAAGGAGGATTTTTAATTATAATTTGAATAATAATAATAGTAATTGTTAATAAGTGCTTACGCAAAAAAAGTAAACAAAAGAAAGTAAAACAGAAGAATGAGAAAATATACAAATAATAAATCAAAATAAATAAGATCATACAATATAATCCAAGAGATATAAAATTATACACAAACAATAAAATACAAACATTTTAATTTTAAACAAATTTCAATTTGAATAAATTACATTAAAACAAATGTAAATATTTTAAGTAAAGAAAAACATTAAGGTAAAATTGGTCCAAATTATCAAAATTTGTAAAAAAATATATGGTGTTATAATAACTTGAAAATTGTTAACATTCATGTCTTTGTTAAAAAATAAATTGATTTATTAAAAAATGTCTCTGTGGAATTAAAAATAAAAAAATTAAATGAAAAAAAAACTTTAAATCAAAATTTGTAATTTGAAATCAAATTTGAATAGAAAAACATTGAGGTAAAATTGGTCAAAATTATTAAATCGTATTAGTTAAAAAAATTAAGATTTGACTAAAAATAAATTGGTTTAATAAAAAATTTTGGAAAAAAAAAAATATGAAAAACTTTTAATTTCTTTTGAGAGGAAATAGCCTTTAGTTTTAGGATTATTTCTTAGATATTTCTGTGAGATTAGATTTACATTTTGGGTAAAATATGGAAAGCTTTGCTTTGTTTCTCTAACTCCGCCCACTTCCTGTATGTCAGACTCCTCCCCCCGCAGTGACATCACGTGTCACATGATGCCGTTCTACAGCTACGACGTACCGCACACGTGTGGTCCGAACCCGGCGGTCTGCTGTCAGTTCGATTTCCACCGCCTGGGGGGGCGGGTCTTCTGTCCATGGAAGATACCGCCGCGGCCAATCACAGAGCAGAATGTCGAGGATAGGTAAGCAGGGGGGCGGGGCCAGAAATAACAATAATCAATATTTATTACCTTAATAAAATATATTATATTATATCATATATATTATAAGTAAGGGAGAATGTACAACGAGCCGGGCATGGTTGTGAAATAAACCCCAACAGGGCGAACACAACAATGACCCGCTAACTGTACGTTATCCCGCGTATTACACGGCTACTTACTGAAGTAATCAATAATATGACACAAAAACGGTCCTCCAGAGTCCGACATCAGAGCTGCGTCCATAGCAACGATCTGTTATACGTAGCAACGGTCTGTTATAGGTAGTGATGGTCTGTTATAAGTAGCGACGGTCTGTTATACATAGCAACGGTCTGTTATACGTAGCAACGGTCTGTTATACGTAGCAACGGTCTGTTATACGTAGCAACGTTCTGTTATACGTAGCAACGGTCTGTTATACGTAGCAACGGTCTGTTATACGTAGCAACGGTCTGTTATACATAGCAACGGTCTGTTAAAGGTAGCAATGGTCTGTTATACGTAACAACGGTCTGTTATACATAGCAACGGTCTGTTATACATAGCAACGGTCTGTTAAAGGTAGCAACGGTCTGTTATACGTAGCAACGGTCTGTTATACGTAGCAACGGTCTGTTATACATAGCAACGGTCTGTTATACGTAGCAACGGTCTGTTATACATAGCAACGGTCTGTTATAGGTAGCAATGGTCTGTTATATGTAGTAAAGGTCTGTTATACGTAGCAACAGTCTGTTATACGTAGCAACGGTCTGTTATACATAGCAACGGTCTGTTATACGTAGTAAAGGTCTGTTATACGTAGCGACGGTCTGCTATAAAGAACGCTGTGATTGACCAATCAGAATCGAGTATTCAACAACGCCGTGTAATAATATATTATAAGCTCATATTAATAAAAACAATTGCAGTGGTTTCACGAAGTGTTTCCTTCAAACTGCTGATTTCTGAATGGACTTCTGTAACTTTGAGGTTCCTGACTTTTCTCCTTGTTTCTCTTGTCCCCGTCTGTCCTCTCAGAGCTCTCGTCCTGTTGGATCAGTACCGACAGAAGTCTCGTCTCTTTCGTTCTCCAGTTCTTCTCGTTCCGCTCGGCGACGACTTTCGATTTGTGGAGTCCACCGAGTGGGACGCTCAGTTCAGCAACTACCAGAAACTCTTCGACTACTTCAACCAACACCCGGAGCTCCACATCAAGGTGAACACCTCCTACTGTACTAGTACTACAACCTCCTACTGTACTAGTACTACAACCTCCTACTGTACTAGTACTACAACCTCCTACTGTAGTAGTACTACAACCTCCTACTGTACTAGTACTACAACCTCCTACTGTACTAGTACTACAACCTCCTACTGTACTAGTACTACAACGTCATACTGTACTAGTACTACAACCTCCTACTGTACTAGTACTACAACCTCCTACTGTAGTAGTACTACAACCTCCTACTGTACTAGTACTACAACCTCCTACTGTACTAGTACTACAACCTCCTACTGTACTAGTACTACAACCTCATACTGTACTAGTACTACAACCTCATACTGTACTAGTACTACAACGTCATACTGTACTAGAAATACAACCTCATACTGTACTAGTACTACAACGTCATACTGTACTAGAAATACAACCTCATACTGTACTAGTACTACAACCTCATACTGTACTAGAAATACAACCTCATACTGTACTAGTACTACAACCTCCTACTGTACTAGTATTACAATCTCATACTGTACTAGTACTACAACCTCCTACTGTACTAGTATTACAATCTCATACTGTACTAGTACTACAACCTCCTACTGTACTAGTATTACAATCTCATACTGTACTAGTACTACAACCTCCTACTGTACTAGTACTACAACCTCATACTGTACTAGTACTACAACGTCATACTGTACTAGTACTACAACGTCATACTGTACTAGAAATACAACCTCATACTGTACTAGTACTACAACCTCCTACTGTACTAGTATTACAATCTCATACTGTACTAGTACTACAACCTCCTACTGTACTAGTATTACAATCTCATACTGTACTAGTATACTAGTCTTTAAATGTAGAGTTCAGTTCTTCTTCTTCTCCTGTCTTTTTTCAGGCTCGTTTCGGGACTCTCTCAGATTACTTTGAAGCTCTTCATCGGCGCTTGAGCGCGGCAGGAACGACTCTGCCGACACTTCGCGGCGACTTTTTCACGTACGCAGACCGTGACGATCATTACTGGAGCGGATACTTCACCTCCAGACCGTTTTACAAACGCCTCGACAGAACGCTGGAGGCCACGCTCAGGTACGTTGTCTCATTTATTTTACACGAGTCAGGTACATAACATGTTTCTACAGTGTATTTTATTTTATATTTATATATTTATCAGTCTTTATTTCATACTTTGTGTTTAAGATTTGTAAATGTGTAAAAGAAAAATGGTATTCAGATTTGCCAAGTGTATTGAGTTTTGCAAATGCGTAGACAAATCTGTTAATGCGTACATTAATCTGTAAATGCGTACGTTAATCTGTAAATGCGTACAATAATCTGTAAATGCGTACATTAATATGTAAATGTGTAGACAAATTTGTAAATGCGTACATTAATATGTAAATGTGTAGACAAATTCGTAAATGCGTACATTAATATGTAAATGCGTACATTAATATGTAAATGTGTACATTAATCTGTATATACATACATTAATCTGTAAATGCGTACATTAATCTGTAAATGCGTACATTAATCTGTATATGCATACATTAATCTGTAAATGCGTACATTAATCTGTAAATGCGTACATTAATCTGTAAATGCGTACATTAATCTGTAAATGCGTACATTAATCTGTAAATGCGTACATTAATCTGTAAATGTGTAGACAAATCTGTAAATGCGTACATTAATTTGTAAATGCATACATTAATCTGTAAATGCGTACATTAATCTGTAAATGCGTACATTAATCTATAAATGCGTACATTACAAATCAGATCCCACACAGAGATTCTGAATACACATTTGCACAGTTTGTTCCGTTTATTTCTAAATGTCTGAATCTTTCTGTTGATCTATAAATGTTTTCTTTCTTTCTCTCCGACAGGGCGACAGAAATCCTCTTCAGCTTGACGTTGGCTGAAATGCGTCGTTTCAGTGGCGACGGTCGTCTGGCGGCAGATTATCCGGTGCGCGAACACTTCGAGCGTCTGACGACGGGGAGGCGGAACCTGGCGCTATTCCAGCACCACGACGCCGTCACCGGCACAGCCCGCGACCACGTGGTGGTCGACTACGGCACCAGGTGGCTACTTCCTGTTAGCATGTTGGCGTAGTCAGCTTTGGGAATGGAAGGCAAAATATGTAGGACATGAATATGTTAGCATGTTAGCACGTAATAATTTGACCACTCTTATTTAGGTAATTCGAGCTTGTTACCTTATAAACGTTTATCGTAAATTTGGTTTGTTGAGATATTTTCAGTTGTGTTCCTTCATGATTATTTTTTTAATATTTCAGATTTTTTAATGTATCCTTCGTTACATTTGCCGATAACAAATCAGTGTTAGCATCGTAGCACCTGGAACTCTTTAGCGTCTTTAGCGTTAGCATGTGTTTTGTCTCATTTGTCCCTCCATGCTCTCCGTTGAAGGACGGCGTCGCCGCTGGCAACGGTAACAGGTACCGCCTCGCTTAGTGTGAGCAGCTAGCATTAGCTTCCCATCATACCCATTCATTTAGCATTAGCTTCTAACATTAATTTCCCATCACTCCCATTGGAAGAGCGTATCATTAACGTTGTGTCGTAGTGTCGTTTCTCAGCCATTATTTATGTTGTTAAGTTGTGAGATGTCTTTAGTTCTCATGTAAAGTCAATAGTTTTTACAGTGCAGGGAAAAAGCAGACTAATAAATCATAAATCATTCAATGTAATCTCACATTTGCAGTTTGAATAAAGTCAATTAATGAAATAAAATGAATGAAAAACAAGTACAATTTCTGAATTCAAAAATAAAGAAAATCAAAAGTCTTCTAATTGAAAATGAACGAAAACAAATTCCTAGTTTGAACTAAAACAGATTTTATTTTGCAGGTTGTTTCACTCCATCCTGAACCTGCACCAGGTGCTGCAGAGCTCCGCCCACTGGCTGCTGCTATTGGACAAGAGCCAGTACCACCACGACCAATCAAAACCCTTCATGCAAATGGTGACCTTTGACCCCATCACGTCTTTCACTATTGTCCTGTACAGTATATTTTATGTGATATTTGTATCTTATCGTGACATATAGACGTCATGATGACGTCATGATGACATCACGGTGTTAGCTGGAGGCTAAACTAAGGAAAGACTGGAGGCTAACGCTAGCAGTGGGCTAACATTAGCTGGAGGCTAACGCTAGCAGTGGGCTAACATTAGCTGGAGGCTAATGCTAGCAGTGGGCTAACATTAGCTGGAGGCTAACGCTAGCAGTGGGCTAACATTAGCTGGAGGCTAACGCTAGCAGTGGGCTAACATTAGCTGGAGGCTAACGCTAGCAGTGGGCTAACATTAGCTGGAGGCTAACGCTAGCAGTGGGCTAACATTAGCTGGAGGCTAACGCTAGCAGTGGGCTAACATTAGCTGGAGGCTAACGCTAGCAGTGGGCTAACATTAGCTGGAGGCTAACACTAGCAGTGGGCTAACATTAGCTGGAGGCTAACGCTAGCAGTGGGCTAACAGTAGCTGGAGGCTAACGCTAGCAGTGGGCTAAAGCTCCACATCTAAATGTCCTCTGTGTTGTTGTCTGAATCCAGATCACAGACATTAGAGATGAGTAACTGTGATTGGAGCTCTAGAGCTACAATATCAGAGAAACGTTTCAGAGACGGAGAGGAAATGATGCTAATATTTAGCCTGATGCTAACAGCAGCTAACGTGAGCCGTTAGCTGCTGTTAGCAGAAGGCTAATCTATTAGCAACCCTTTCTCTCCGTCTCTGAAACGCTTCTCTGATATTGTCCGTCTCTCTTTGTGACTGACTTTACTGAAGGAGAGTTAACTAGAGAGATCCAGAGGTGATGCTGGAGAGAGAGTGACGGCACATGTTGAGAGAAACCAGCATTTTATTCAGTTGTTAAAAAAACAAGCGTTAACTCAGAGAGTTATTCTGCCTCCACTTAACGCTCCGAACACTAAACACGTCACCATGGTGACTAACACGTCACCGTGGTATTTAATAAATGGTGCCTCAGAGGTTGATATTGTGATATCTGTTTTTCAGGATGATGTGATGTCAGCGCAGGACGCTCTGCCTCAGAAGACGCCGCTCACGCTCAGTGATGAGCCCAGGTGAGGGGGCGGGGCTTACAGAGGGCAGAGGCGGAGTCAGACCAGCTTACTATCTTATTTTCTGTTGATTTATTAATGACACATGTTCGTTTTTTTTATCAATCAAAGCAGCGCCAGACGTGTAAATAACATCTGTAAACATTGTTATTTTATTGAAATATAATTTAAAATCGTATTTTTTGTTTTTGTTTCAGGTCACTAGTGATCTTCAACCCGACGGAGCAGCTCCGATCGTCCGTCATCAGCGTCGTAGTCGACTCTGTGGACGCTCGTGTTGTCGACGCAGAAACTGGTCGACCAATGGCTGCGCAGATCTCTGCGGTGTGGGCGGAGCCGAGTCGGGCGTCCACACAATCCTTCCAGGTTCAAGTTTTTTTTATCTTTAATTTCTCATTTTTATTTTGCGTGATTAATTATTAAATTTTTTTGTTATTATAAATTGTATATTATATATATTATATTTCATATATATATATTTATATATTTATATATATATAATTTTTAACTTGTTTTAATGTGTTTATTATTCCTGGTTAATGGTTAGCCCCTCCCCTGAACAGTGATTGTCCAATCACAACAGAGCAACAGTAACTTTTATATTTCACCAAAGAGTTTAGAAGCAAAGAGACGAAACTCCAGTGCTTTTTTGACAACAGCCGCTGCCGCCATTTTGGACTGAAAACACTTATTATATTTAGAATATGTTATTGTTCGTCACAGGCCATTTCAGTAGAATATGACAATAGAATAAAATAATGTAGTTTTACTTTTGTACGTCTCTTTGTAGGAGGACGTTTTACCGGCGTCTGGTTGTCTCTTTCAGTCCAAAATGGCGGCAGCGTAGCTCTGCTGCTGGACGCTGACGTTGCAATGAAACGTTTCATGGACTTTCACTTCTTATCGATTCTTTGTTCTCTTATCGTTCTCTGTTTTCACCTCCAGCTCGACTTCGTGGCCGAACTTCCTCCTCTGTCACTCGTCGTGTATCATGTGACCAAAGTCTCCGATGGCTCCGCCCAACGGGCTCGGTACACCTTCCATCGCCGCGGCAACCCGCCGACCATCCAGACCGAACACTTTCAAGTGTCCCGCCCAGAAGGACCTGAGGCCGACGCCCCCCTGTCGCTTAGCAACAAGCACATCCAAATCTGGAGCTCCCCAGAGACCGGCCTGCTGCAGGTGAGACCTTTCAAAATAAAAGTCTGTCCAGAGTCTATTTAACAGCAACATGTTTCATTAACTGAATATGGGTGAAAAAAATCACAACAAATTCAAGTAAATTAAATTAAGAAAAATAATAAATAAATTATATAAAATTATAACAAACCACAAATATTTTCAGTGGAAAGTTTTATTAATTAATCAAAACCCCAAAATGTATATGTACCCCTAAAGTACAAAATAAAATAAAATACAATTATATAAAAAAATAAGTTTAAATAATGGAATTATTATAATTGTACCAATTTGTTTGATTGTATGATATATTAAATTAATTTAATCAGATAAATTGTAACATAAATTATGGAATTAATATGTTATTATTATTATTATAATAATTATTATTATTATATTGTTGTTATTATTAATCCAATTACTGATTTTAATTGTTATTGTAAGAAGGACATTAATTATTTATTTTTACTCTTTAAAACATGACTGAAACGTTTTATTTTGAAATGTAGAAGCTCCGTCTGCAGTCCGGTCTGGTCCGTCAGGTCCAGGTCCAGTTTCTGTGGTACGGGACCAGAAAAATCCGGGACAAGAGCGGAGCCTACCTGTTCCTGCCTGGGGAGGAGGGGGCCCAGGTAAGACCAGAACCAGAACCACAAACCAGTCTGAACCAGATCAGTCAGACCAGGACTAAATGTTTCCCCCCCCCCCCGCAGCTCTACTCGTCCTCAGAGCCCCCCCTGGTTCGGGTCTCCAGAGGTCCGGTCTTCTCTGACATCACTTCCTATTTCCAACACTTCACTCACAGAGTGCGCCTCTACCACCTGGACGGTAACCGGACCGGAACGCTTTATTCATCTTTCTGTTTTCATTTCATTCATCTGAGTGAATCATTTCACAATAAGATTGTCTGCGTCCACCCCAGGGCATGCTGGGAGATCCCTGGAGATTTCCAACTTGGTGGACATCAGGTCAGAAAACAACCATGAGCTCGCCATGCGGCTCATCAGCGACGTCGCCAACGGCAACCGTTTCTACACCGACCTCAACAGCTTCCAGGTTCCCTCCCTTTTCTTCTTCTTTTATTTCTCACACCTCTAATGATGTCACACCATTTAATGATGTCACACCTCTCACCTGTAATGATGTCACACCATTTAATGATGTCACACCTCTCACCTGTAATGATGTCACACCATTTGATGATGTCACAGAGTTTGATGATGTCACACCTTTAATGATGTCACACCTCTCACCTCTGATGTTACACCATTTAATGATGTCACACCATTTAATGATGTAACACCATTTAATGATGTCACACCATTTAATGTCACACCTCTAATGATGTAACACCATTTAATGATGTCACATCGTTTGATGATGTCACATCGTTTGATGATGTCACACCGTTTGATGATGTCACACGCTCACCCTGCCTGTCTGATTGGTGCAGATGCAGCAGCGCCGGACGCTGTCGAAGCTCCCCCTGCAGGCCAACTTTTACCCGATGACCTCGGCGTCGTTCCTGCAGGACGCAACGTCTCGTGTGTCTCTGCTGTCGGCTCAAAGTCAGGCCGTCGCTTCACTCCGACCAGGTGAGTCTCAACGTTTCACCGTTTTTACGTCACATGTTTTCAGGATTTTTTAAATTTTTTTGGTGATTAATTTGACTAAATTCATCATTTTATTGACAACTTTTCTGTCTGTTTATAATAACAATCATTACTGTATATGACCTGTGACCTCTGACCTGTGCAGGTGAGCTGGAGGTGGTGTTGGACCGGCGGCTGCAGCAGGATGATAACCGTGGACTTGGTCAGGGCATCACCGACAACAAGCTGACGGCGAGTCTCTACCACCTGCTGCTGGAGGACAGGAGGGGCGGGGCTCAGGTGAGGGGGCGGGGCTCAGATGAGGGGGTGGGGCTCAGGTGAGGAGGGCGGGGCTCAGATGAGGGGGTGGGGCTCAGGTGAGGGGGGCGGGGCTATAATTTATAGATGAATCCGTTACTGACGACAGTTTAAAGTCTCATCAACTTAATTTTTTTATTTATTTATGTATTTAAAAGAATCCCCATTAGCTGATGCCAATTTTCATCCGTATTCCCTGAGAGGCAAAAAAAAAAGTAACTTGGGAAAATCTGCCTAAAAGACAAATGAAAAAAAGAATTACCTTAAAATATTGTACCTGTTTCACGGACAAAGAAGTAACTTTGACAGATTATCTTGTTCTAAAGTCTTAAACTCAGGAGAGAAAATAATGTAGATCAGACTTAGGAAATGGATCACTAGAAAAAACTATTTTCTGGCCTTCCAGGTCTTCCGTATAAACATGTGGACACAATAAATCACTATGATATATGTAAAATATTCCCCTACGTACTGTAAGAAGTGACACACGGTGGGCTCCAGATTCATTTAATTTCAGGAAGCAGCTGAACGATTTCTGCTTCAAAACAACTTTAAAACATTAAAGTTCAATAACACTGTTTAACTAAAGCAGCAAAAACAAAACATTATGAAGGAATAAAGAATTACAAACAATCATATATTATATATACATATATATATATGTATATATAATATACAATTATTAATACGTTAGTTTGGATCTGAACCTTTTGACGCTGCCATTTTCCAATGCGTTTAATTTTTTATGTTTTTCTTTCCTCAGTTTTTATTTATTATTATTTCTATTATATTTGTTATTTAGTTTTTGGTTTGTATATATTTTATATATTCTGTTTATTTTTTGTGTAACAGGAAGTGGGAGGAGCCTCAGTGGAACACCTGTCACTGCTCGCCCACCTGACCTCGCTCTCCCTCTGCCACCCGCCAATCACCATGGTCGCCCCTAGCGACAGCGTGGCGCCGAAGCTCCGCCCCTTCCTGCCGCTCCGCTTGTCGCTGCCGTGCGACGTTCACCTGCTGAACCTGAGGACGCTGGAAGACTCGAAGGTAACACCTGAAAACACCTGAAAACACCTGGAAACACCTGGAAACACCTGGAGGGGAATTACTCACATATACTAAAATGTTTTCACAAATTCACTTATAAAATAATAACTAAACAAACACGGGAAAACTTCAGGAGCTCCGATAGTCCATCATCTCTGTCCGGAGAGCAGAAACCAGACCAGACTGTCTGTGGTAGAACCCACAACGTCTCTAGATGACGTGATGTTGAGTGTTGATGGAGCAGCTGCATCGCCTGGCACTGATCCATCCAGACTCCATTCAGAAAACAAGCATTTTAACAGTCGTCTGCTTGTCGTCATGGTAACAGACCTGACAAAGCATGAATTCAGACTTTTTACTGATCGGCATCATGATGTAGTTATTTCAGCATCATTTTGATCCGTTTATTGATATTAAATCACAGTTTAGTTTGGGTTCATATTAGGGGTGTAAGAAAATATTGAAACACATGAGTATCGTGATATGATGTTGTGCGACACTGTGTTGATTTTTTTAATTAACCTCTTATAAATCCGATGGTCCGCCGTCGGGCCTGGCCGCTGTCCGATCTTTCGGAGGTTGTAGCGGGCTCAGTTTTAAGATACTGAAGATACTGGTATCTTATGAAACTAGAAAATCTATGGCAAAAAAGTCAGATAAATATCAGAAAAAAGTCCAAAAAAAAAGGCAGAAGAAAAGTCAGATCCTGGTATCATCTGAAACTCTAGAACCTGATGAATCCATCGGTACCAACCAGGTCAGACTAGCTGGTCATGAAGGAGGTTAAATAACGCTCCAAACTAACACTAAACCTTGGAGATGATAAACTGTCATGTCCATGTTCAAAGGGGTCCCTTGACCTCTGACCTCCAGATCAGTGAATGTAAATGGGTTCTCTGGGTACCTACGAGTCTCCCCTTTACAGACATGCCCACTTTATGATCATCACATGCAGTTTGTTTATTCTAACATGGTGTATTTTTTTATGCTATGACACAAACAAATCTCAATATATTGAATCGTTCCGCCTGTATCATGATCTGCATCGTCAGATTCTTGCCGATACAACGTGCGTCTGCTAGATACAGTCAGTGTGATGTCACTGGATGTGAATACAGCTCGCCGCCGGGTGACGTTATGAACCAGACACGACGGTGTTTGGTTTTCTGACATATCTGGGACTTCACCAACATGAACACAGCAGCTACAGAGGTTATTTCCACGGCTGATGGAGGAATTGTTGTTGGTATGCATGGAGACGAGCTCCTCCTCCAATATGGTCCAACTGGCGCGAGTAAAGTGAGGTGTAACTTTGCTTTGGTCTGAACGCAGCATTAGAGATGTTGTGACCCCGTTGCATTCTGGGAAAGTCTTCCTGATTTTTATAATGAAAATGTTTTTCCAAAGTTGCCGGAGGACGAAACGTTGGCTCGTTAGAGGTTAAACTCTGCGGATCAACGACGTGAAAACAACTCAAAGACGTTTTTTAAACCTGTTGAACATCAAAACAAATAAATGTTTGTCTTCTGTGTTTTTGTGGTAAACAGGAAGCAGGAAGTCCGTCACAGGAAGTGGCTCTCCTCCTCCACAGAAAGGGTTTTGACTGTAGCTCCGCCCCCGAGCCGCCGCTGCAGTGCACGTGGAGCGCGCACGAGGAGGTGAACACAACACACACACACATTATTTATTTTTTACAATGATTTACTTCACAATAATTTTAATTAACGTTTTTAAAATGACAGTTACTTTAAAAAAAATAATTAGTTTTTTCCTTTTTTAATTCTGTTAATTATTTTTGTTCTTCTGTATTTTCTTTAATACATTTTTCTAAAATTGTTTTATTGCATTTTAATTAACATGAGTTTTATTCTGATTCTTGAGCTCGTCGTCTGTTTTCACGTCTCTGAGCTGATTTCATATTTCTGTGTTTCCAGGTGAATCTGGATGATCTCTTCTCTCCTCTTCAGCTGCGTTCGGTCCGCCGGTCGGGTCTCACTCTGCTGCGAGACGACGACGAGCCGGAGCAGCCGGCGCCACGCGTCACTCACCTGCGACCGATGGAAATCAGCGCTTTCCGCGTGGAGATGGACTAAAAGACAAGAACGTAAAATGTTTCCACTTTTTTGATCACTGACACCACGAGCCAATCAGAACCTACTAGACTGCAGATATACGAAGGATTATCAGTTTAACACTCAAATCTAAACTGAAAAAGGCAACTTGAAATGTTAAAGATGATTAGAAACTACGGCTGTCTGAAAAAAGGCCGAAGAAAAGTCTGAAAAATCTCATTAAAAAGTTTCATGTGAAACTATAAACTTGATGAATCCATCGGTACCAACCATGTCAGACTAGCTGGTCATGAAGGAGTTAAATAACGCTCCAAACTGACACTAAACCTTGGAGAGGATAAACTGTCATGTCCATGTTCAAAGGGGTCCCTTGACCTCTGACCTCCAGATCAGTGAATGTAAATGGGTTCTATGGGTACCCACGAGTCTCCCCTTTACAGACATGCCCACTTTATGATCATCACATGCAGTTTGGGGCAAGTCATAGTCAAGTCAGCACACTGACACACTGACAGCTGTTGTTGCCTGTTGGGCTGCAGTTTGCCATGTTATGATTGGAGCATATTGTTTTATGCTAAATGCAGCCCAACAGGCAACTATAAATATGAAACCAGGATCTTCACTCTAGATTTAAAACTGAGCCGCGACAACCTCCGAAAAGATCGACTGCGTTATTATCGCCTAAAATATATACATACATTTACATAAAGCAGCGTATTTGTCCACTCCCATGTTGATAAGAGGATTAAATACTGACACCTTTAAGGTTCATTTAGAACTGTCATGATTAACTATTTTAATCAATCGACAGCCCTGATATAGAAATATAAAATTAAATAAAAATAACAAAGATAGATGAACGTTTCTAAGAATCAAACCTTCGGAACTTTCTGAGAGCCCGAAACGTTATCATATATATATATATATATATATATATATATATATATACAAATATATATATATACAAATATATATATATATATATATATATATATATATATATATATATATATATACAAATATATATATATAATTCACCTGTTAAAGATGAAAATATATAAATCAACATGTAATGCTGGAAAACATAAAATAAAAAGGGAAAAGCAATAAAAGAATAAACAAAGAATTAAATTATTTCTTAAAAAACTATAAATTAAAAAAAGAAAAAAATGTAAAAGTGGGCGAATGAAGGAGTTTAATCTTTTCTTTGAAGGTTAAAGGTCAATAAAATGTGACAATATTTACACTTTTATACTATAAATATAGAAATATTCTTCTACGAGCTAACAGGTTAAAGAAACAGGTCAGTCTAAAGGTTAAAGGTCAAAGACAGAGATACATATATAGATATATATATTTTTTAATTAAAAATATCTGAGAAAACACTGAAATGTAACTTTTGTCGGTTGCTATGGCAACAAAAAGGGACCAAACTAGTCGTCAGCTGTTTAATGAATGTGTGTGGGCGTTTCCATGGTGACTGTCAATCACAGTTCGGATGGGACTTCCTGTTACTGCTGTTCTGTTTGTTTCAACAAAATGAAGTTTTTTTTCTGTTTTATGAAAGAATGTTGCATTATGGGTAAACTGTGTTTATGTTATTGATCTGTTGATCAACAGTTTTATCAGTTTGTGTAATTTTGTGTTCAAATTGTTGGTGAATCTTTCCAGAATGCACATATTTACTGGTTTAAATGTGGGATGATTTTATATTTGAGTGTAATTTTCTGTATTTCTGCTGTGAAAAAAACATTTTGGGAAAATCCTCTGGGTATTTTTATAATTTAGAATTTCTCTATATTTTCTGTAAACATGTTTATTACTGAAACATATTTGAAGTATTTAAAAGTTAAAATTATAAAAAAAAAAATGTATATTTACTTCCATGGATTTGTTTAAATGTTTTTGTTTATTTTGGGGCAAATTTATGGTTTTAATACAAAATAAATTATTGTATAATTTTCCTTTTTGTTGACGAATTGTTTTCCAAAGCAGTTTATATACCCCCCCTATACAAGGGTGGACACACGCAAAGGATGGAAATATTACAATCTGCTAGGAAAGACATCTAAGAAAGTACACAATCTTCTAATTAATTACTTAAGGGCAACAGGAATAATGGAGAGAATTTAATTCATATTATTATTATTATTGTTAATAATTATAAAAGAAATATATATTTTTTAATTTTATTTATTTTTTCCTGCCGATCTCCTGCTCCCCCTCCAGTCCAGTAGGTGGCGGTAATGCACCTTTAAGCTGGTTCGCAAACCGCCAGTAAACACCAAAGAAGAAGAAGAAGACAGTCAGCTGGTAAACAGACGTGTTTTTGGGGAAAAGCTTGAGTTCAGTTTCTTCAGATGTTCACAACCTGCAGACTTCTTCATGAGTGCGCGGGTGAGTTTCACGATGCTTCACTCTAAACACGCCTCTCTGACCAGCGTTGTTCTGGGTGAGAGTGGACACCAGACTCCCTTCACTTTCCCGCTTAATTTAACGGCACGCTGCACGTCGACTAACGTGACCAGCGTCCACGCAGCGAGAGGAAAAAACACGTTTAAAAAGTGTGTTCGCAGGTTTATTAATCAGTAATGTTCAAGCCGAAGTGAAGTCGGGTTATGTTTTGATATGATTAATTATTTTTTAGCTGTTGTTTATGTAAATATGATGTTGTTAGGAGAGGAAATGTTTAAATTTAAAGATTTCCAAATGGAGATTCGCTGTAGCTGATATCAGTATCATGGCCGACCAGGTGGACGTTGAGCAGGAAGTCACACACGCACACACGCTCAAACACTCTCACACGCACGCACGCACACACACACGCACACACAAACACACACTGGTAGAGTCGAGTCTGTCACAGCAGAGGTCCGGGGTCTAGGGACCAGAGTCCAGGGTCCGGGGTCCGGGGTCCGGGGTCCAGGGACCCGGACCGGTCCACCTAAACCCAGCTGGAGATGCAGCCACACCACACATTAAATATTAATAGTTTACTTCGGTTAACTCCTGATATGAAGCCTATAGAAACCAGGTATACCAAATATTATTACTGTATAACATCATAATAGCAATGCAACTATATAATATAATTGTATAACGTAAATAATGTATTTTTTATAATATAATTTAGAACACTAATATAATTTTCAACACTATAATATAATTTTAGAACATTATAATATAGTTTTACAATATTATAATATAATTTAATAACACTAATATCATTTTATAAAAATGAATAATAATAATAATAATAAAACATAAATGCAAAAATTAATAAATGAATGAAAAAATAATTCAAAAAAATAATACATCAATTTAAAATTTTATAGCAATAAATAGAAGACAAGACAACAGAAATTTACTCTAAATCTTAAATGATTAAAATGAAACAAAACACGACATTAATATTTGGGCCTTTCCTCCTGAAATATTAAAACTCTTTAATCAAAATATTCAGAGTTTTTAAATCTAATTATTTCACAATTAATGAGACACATGGGAGAAACAGTCGTCGGATGAACAAAAGCAACTGGCTGTGAAACTAAACTGTTCTTCTTCAGGTGTTTGCGTTGTACTTCGCTAAGAGCGCGGAGCTGACCGGTGTGAAGGAGGAGGAGATCGTTGCCGTGCCAACACCAATCAGCAGCCGGGACCTTTGGAGACTGTTGCTACAGCGACACCCGAGGTACCGCGATGCGTTCACTGTCATCACGATAACATCTGCGAGGTCACCACTCAACATTTTACATGTTTGTTTTATTATTTCATTATTATTATTTTCATTTATTATATTTTTATTTAATATATTTATTTTATTATTTTTATTTATTATATTTTTATTTTATTATTATTTTATTGTAAGTATTTTATTTATTATTAGTATTTTATGTGTTTGTTTGCATGTATGGAAGTGTGTCAAAGGCATGTGAAGGTATGTCTGAGGAGAAATAAATCAATCAATAAATGTGTAAATATATGGTAATTGTAATAATGTTGAAAAAATATAAATAAATAATACAAAATATAATTAAATAATAATATAAGTAGTAATAATATAATTATTAATAATAATAATAAGAAGAAGAAGAAGAACATGAATCAATTAATATTCAGGGCTAATGAAGTCACAGTTTTTAAAAGGCAACAACATCATCATGAACATCATCAACATATGAGCTGCTGCACAGAGATCAATAACATAAACATAATAAATATGTAGCAGGATCTTTAAATCTGGACGGTGACTGTTGGTTCTTCTTATAATTCAGCATTTTAAGTTGTTGACTGTTGAAGTGATGATTTCCAGAGTTTGTGTGTGTGTGTGTAATGTATGTGTGTGTGTTTTATTGTGTGTGTGCGTTTTATTGTGTGTGTGTGTGCAGACTGTCTGTCCTGCAGGATCAGGTGGTGTTGGCGGTTTGTCAGCAGTACGTTGCCATCGGCGACCAGGTGGTGACTCTGGGAGACGGGGACGAGGTCGCCGTGGTGCCGCCGCTCAGCGGAGGATAAAGACAGACGGTAAGTTATTGATTGATTGATTGATTGGTTGATCTGAATCAATTAAATATCAATAAGTGTTGCTTCAGATTCATAAAACAACAATAAGGACCTGAGTTATTGTGTTTGATTGAATTTTCTGTGTTTGTCCAACATCAGGAAATTAAAACAATTTTTTATATATATATATATATATATATATATATATATATATATATATATATATACAGTATATCTATTTTTTTTAATTTATTTTTTTTAGATTACAAGAATAAGTAATAAAAAAAAATATTTTTATAATTCAACATTTAGAGTGAATTGTTGTGTTTGTGTTCGTCCAACGTGATGACATTTAAAAATAAATGATTAAAAAAATATTTGGTTTAATTTTGTTTATTTAAGATTCAGTATTATGTTTTTTCTATTTTCTTCTATTTTTATTTTCCTGTTCCATGTGAGATCACAAGAATAAATGAGAAAAAACAAAAAATATTAAAAAGAAAGTCATAACATTAATTTTAATTTTGTTAATTTAAGATTCAGTATTAATTTCTATTTTGAGATCACAAGAATAAATGAAAAAAAAGCCTAAATATTTCACATTAATTTTGTCGTGATTGGTTTAATTTCTAAAATTCAACATTTAGAGTAAATTTTTGTGTTTGTCCAACATGATGAAATGTAAAAAAATATTTGGTTTAATTTTGTTTATTTATGATTCAGTATTATATTTTTTCTATTTTCTTGTCCGACCTGTTCCACGTGAGATCACAAGAATAAATAAATAAAAAAATATATATATATATTTCAAGAAAAAAGTCGTAACATTAATGTTGTTGTGATTGGTTTAATTTTTAATTTTTATAATTCAACACTTTTTGAGTTCGTCAAACATGATGAAATGTAAAAAAAAAAAGATGAAAAATATGTATTCATTTTGTTCATTTAAGATTCAGTATTATATTTTTTCTATTTTTTAATAATAATAATAATAATAATAATTCAACATTTAGAGTAAATGTTTGTGTTTGTGATGAAATGTAAAAAGCGTTTTTGTGTGGAGACGTTTTTCTGGTAATTCTGAGCGATAATTAGAATGAACGGATAGTTGATGGTGATAAATTCTTTATTGTTTATAAACAAACTCAGAACAGACAAACAGTTCTTATAAAACAATGAATGTATGTTTATTATTAGTATTGTCTTTGTTTAATCATTAAAAAGTCTTTGATCAGTATTTAATACGTCACTCTCTCTGTGGTGATATTAGTGAACATGACTTTAATTTTCTCAGATGGCCGAGTCGGAGGAACGGAGAGACGTCTTCAAGCTGAGCCGTGATTGGCTGTCAGTACAGGAAGTGGTGGACGCCGTCAGCAGCTCTTCCTGTGGAGCCATTTCAGTATTTATAGGTTCACATTTTATTTATTAATTATTAATATTATTATTTCTCTCATAACTACAAACTTTTGTTTTAAATGTGAAAATTCTGTATTTTAATATTTTCTTCTTTCACATGTTTCAGATATATTTAACATCTTAATATATTAAATTATTTCATACATAAATTGTGCATGTGTATGTTAGAGAGAGATTTATGAATTTGGAATATTTTATAAAATTAAAATGATTTGAAATACATTTAAAAACTTAAAAAAAAACGTCATTCCATCTTTAATAAATAAAACACCTGTGTGTGTGCGTGTGCGTGTGCAGGTACGACCCGTGAGGACGAGGTGGGCGGCAGGAAGGTGATTGGTCTGGAGTACGAGGCGTACGAGCTCATGGCCCAATCAGAGTTCAGTAAGCTGTGTGCTGACATCAGAGAGCGCTGGCCAACCGTGACACACGTCTGTGTCCATCACCGCCTGGGGTGAGACCACACGAGACTCCAAGATGGCGTCCGCTCATCTGAATGAATCAATACGTCTATCAATACGTCTACCAATACGTCCACCAATACGTCCATCAATACGTCTATCAATACGTCTATCAATACGTCTATCAATACGTCCACCAATACATCCACCAATACGTCCATCAATACGTCCACCAACACGTCTACCATAATGTCTATCAATACGTCCACCAATACGCCCACCAATACGTCTACCAATACGTCTATCAATACGTCTATCAATACGTCCACCAATACGTCCAACAATAAGTCTACCAATACGTCCATCAATACGTCTATCAATACGTCCACCAATACGTCTATCAATATGTCCACCAATACGTCCACCAATACGTCCATCAATACGTCCACCAATACGTCCATCAATACGTCCACCAATACGTCCATCAATAAGTCTACCAATACGTCCACCAACACGTCTACCATAATGTCTATCAATACGTCCACCAATACGCCTACCAATACGTCCACCAATACGTCCACCAATACGTCTATCAATACGTCCACCAATACGTCCATCAATACGTCTATCAATACGTCTACCAATACGTCTACCAATACGTCCATCAATACGTCCAATACGTCTATCAATACGTCCACCAATACGTCCATCAATAAGTCTATCAATACGTCCACCAATACGTCTATCAGTTCGTCCATGGGTGAGACGCTAACGCTAACTGTTAACGCGCTAACTGTTAATGCGCTAACTGTTAATGCTAACTGTGGTAAACCTAAAGAGGTGGTCTAATGAGGCATTATTGATTAGTTTGAATTATTGATTGGTGTAACTCACCTTTGAACTTCCTCTCTCAGGTGGGTGAAGGTGGGCGAGGCCAGTGTTGCCATGGCGATCTCGTCTCCTCATCGCCAGGACGGCCAGCAGGCGATCCGGCACTGCATCGAGCAGCTGAAGGCCAACATCCCCATCTGGAAGAAGGTAACAGATGTTTTCAGCCGCTGCAGCACAACATCCAGACTGATGTTATTGATCATAATGTTATTGATTATTGATTGACAGGAAGTTTACGACACGCAGGAGGCGAGCTGGAAGGAGAACGCCGAGTGTTCGTGGGCCGCTCGCAGTAAACGTCATCCTGCTACGTCCTCCACAGAGAACGTCTGAGCTGCAGATTATTAATAAAACACTGAATTTATTAAGTTTGAATCAGATGTCGTTTGTGGTGTGAATGAGCTCTCTATTATAACTCATGAACTGTGTTTCTGATTGTTAAATCTGTTGGATCTGACAGGTTGTTCTCTGACAGGTTGTTCTCTGATAGCCCATCTCAGAGGGGAATATTGATCTTTTTACTGCACTCATCTGAGAGCAGGAGTTACCGGTTAGTTTGCAGTATTATGAGAGAAGTTTTTGTTTGTACCAACAAGTTCAGCTATCAGCCGTCAGATACAGCGAGTCCTGATCTGAAGTCCATCCTGTCAGGGACAAGACTCAAAGATGGTGTACGCACATCTGAAAGAATCAATATGTTTACCAATTCTATCACTACCAATACGTCTACCAATTCTACCAATAAGTCTACCAATATGTCTATCAATTCTATCAATACGTCTACCAACACGTCTACCAATTCTACCAATAAGTCTACCAATATGTCTACCAATAAATCTACCAATAAGTCTACCAATAAATCTACTAATTCTACCAATAAATCTACCTATAAGTTTACCAATAATTCTACCAATAGGTCTACCAATATGTCTATCAGTACACCTACCCATTCTACCAATAAGTCTACCAACAGGTCTACCAATTCTACCAATAAGTCTACCAATACGTCTACCTAGTCTACCAATAGCCCCATCAGTGATGTGGTGGAAACTCTGTTCCATGGAACACCAGATTAAATGATAGTAATAATAGTTCCTCTGACTCACCTGTGTGGGCGGAGCATATCAGGTAACTTCATCACACCTCCGGCTCAGGTGATTTCCTGAGCAACAGGTTCGTCATGCAGCTCTGTCAGATTTCCTTCCAAGAAATGACAACTCATACTCTCTCACGGAGTTCAATTTAACAATGTAACAGTGAAACATCCAGTTTACTGTCCGGAGCGACCAACAGTTCAAACACGGCTTTTATTCTGAAGGACAGCGGAAGTGGTTTGTTTGCTGTTGCTACCCGCCCCCGCCCCCCCCGGTAGGTCAGCTGACCGTCGGCCGGTCTGGTGACTGATTGTCAAACCGCCGCAGCTCCACCGAACCCAACCGTGACCCGGACCCCCGTTACCCGTTACCCCGGTACCGGGCCTCCTGATCCGGACTGCCGCTCCGCCCCGCCCCGCTGCCCGCTGGAGGCTCCGCTCCGAGGCTCCGAGGCTCTGAGGCTGGGCAGCTGGTCCGTTCTCCCGGAGCCTGAGTGACCCGCAGCCGGCCCGCCGCCTCCAGAGGACCGGAGGACCGGAGGACCGGAGGACCGGAGGAGCGTCATGGCTCTGCTGGAGCTCTGCATGCAGGGACTCGCCCTGTTCGGCTTCATCCTGTTCGGCGTCCTCTGGATGATGCACCTGATGTCCATCATCTATGTGTGAGTCCACTGAGCTAAGATATGCTAGGCTAGGCTAGGCTAGGCTAACCCCAGCTAGCATGTCCATCATCTATGTATGAGTCCACTTGGCTAGGCTAGGCTAGGCTAGGCTAGGCTAGGCTAGGCTAGGCTAAGCTAGGCTAGACTAGCTGAGCTGCTCCTGTTTCCTGTTTCTGTGTTTATTTTAACTTCTTTGTTATTTTCGAGATGAAACACAAACAGAAGACATGTTGAGTTCCTCTGCGGGTTCTGAATGTGTGACAGCAGATAAAACCTCCGGTTCTGGAGGTTCTGTTGGGCGGGTTCCTGCTAACAGAGCTAACTGAGCTAACCGGCTAGCTCTGCTAGCTCGTTCCGCTCACTGGAGCTCTATATATATCTATATTAGATATAGATATATATATATATATACCTATATATATCTATATATAGATATGTGTGTGTGTGTGTGTGTATATATTAGATATAGACACATAGTAGCACTCGATCCCGTACAGTTCTACATGTTAAGGTTTAGAATGGCTTTAGTCCACTAACGGTGCAAACAGAGCAACAGAAAGTGTTATTGGAATGAATAGATAGTAATTGTAGATTAAAGAACTCTGTCCTAGATGTACTTATAGTTTGGTAGTGAGTCGTTTGTGTGTGTTTGGTGCAGTGGAGGTTTGGCAGGATACATGTTGTTGGGCAACATGGGTTCTTCCAGTAACTCTTTCTCAGTTGGTCCGGTAAGTGTGACTCATTTACTGCTTTAAATGAACTTTCTATCACATTTTAACACACATGATGTGGGTTTGAGATGTTGAATTACACAAACAGAACCTGGAAAGACATGAAAATGGATTTGGTTGTATAGACTGAATTAATGCTTTAATTACCAGATATGACCTGAGATTCCTGGACAGCTCCTGAAAGGTCATTGACCTTTTGGCAGAATGAGAGAATCAGAATTCATCTTGTCGCTGTCTGTCTGTCTGTCTGTCTGTTTGTTAAGCTGCACAGAAAAACCCACTTATTTCTGTTAAACATAACATTTCCTTTGTTTAGACTGTAATTCTCTGGGGGACTTTAAAAGATTACAGGATTTTCTGAAGTATCCAGAACGTTTAACGACCCTCCAGATCTGCTGACTCTGTTACTGGGAAGCAGATTTAATAAAACTCCTTTGAGTCTGAGAATTAAAATACTAATGAAAATATGTAAACGTTGAGTTTTTAAGCACATTCTCCCACAGATACAAACATGTTTTATAGAGCTGTTGAAGTTCTAAGAATATAACTATCACGTGTTTGGTCGGGTCTTTTTCAGCCTGTTTTCACACTTAATACAAATAAACCAGAAGCTCGTTGATAAAAACCAACCGGTCAGAAAGAAAACAGAAAACATCCGGTCAGTTTTCCTACCTTCAGTATGTTCGCGTTGCACAATGTTAGATACACTTGGGAGGCTCCCTCGAGACATAAGACGTCAATATCACTGTTACCAATTCATTTTCAAATGTAATAACTTTAAACTATCCTGATTGTCTAAAGCCATTTTTTGTTCCTTATACATCAATTATTCACTAAGAGGCTCTGATCAGATCCTCTTACAGAAGTTGGTAAAAAGCCTGATTGTTACGGGCTCCTTCTCATTAGAACAAGTTACACTTAAATATTAGTTCTGTCATTATACTCTTTATATAAAAATGTTTTGATTTCTCATCTAAAATTATGACGGAGTAGTATTAAAAAAAATAATCTGAGATTTAATAAAGTAAAAATATTATGAGAATAAAGTCATAAGTTTAAGAGAATAAAAATCGTAATATTATGAGAATAAAGTGATAATATTATAAAGTAGTAATTGTACGTGTTATTTTAGAGGGTAAATAGTGTGAAAATGAGGAACGTGGAGCATCTTGTGAAGTTCTGCTTTAGTTTCGGTTTCACTAATAACCAAATGGTTCATCTTCTGGCTCATCAGCAGCACATTTTCATCAGGATCAGGACCTGGAAGAGATTGTGAAAGAAACTGAGTTTATTCAGAAGAAAGAATCACACGTACCTGACGGAGGAAATGACTCTTTAGAGGAGGAGGAAATGACTCTTTTCCTTGTAAAGTTACGACATTATTCTCGTAATAGTACTACTTTTTTTTTCTTGAAATAGTATGACTTCATTCTCAGATTTGTATTCCTTCAATGTGTCCGTAATACTCTGTCGTATTAAATAGACCGCCAATGCTTTCAGTAAGGCTGTCACTGTTCCCCTCTGTATTTAAGGATTGGTCATTGATTGAGTCTACGGTTGTACTCCTTCCTATTTTAATATTATTATTATTTTACTTATTGTCCCATAGTTATTTAGTTTATTTATTTAGTACTGTTCTGTTGTGTTTGTTGGGACCCTGTTGAAAACGAGATGATGCATCTCAACAGGTTTATCCTGTTATATATAATAATGTCCTCTGATGCAATGTGAACGCCAGCCAGGCGACAGCCAATCACGTTCATCTTAACACCCACAGAAACACACAGTTGTTTCCTGTTGGCTCTGTGAGAGGAGCGACAATCACTTCCTGTTATTTCACAGTCTGTCGTTTGATTAATCTGCTGTATGGCTGCCATATACAGTATATATATAGATGTATATATCTATATCTATACATAGATATAGATATATACATCTATATATATATATATACTGTATATCTCTCTCTATCTCAGTCTGTGGCTGCATTTAATAATTATTTTCATTATTGATTAATCTGCCGATTATTTTTCACAATGAATTATTTTTTTCCTAAAATTATGGAGGACGAAACCTGTCAATTAAAGAATAAATTAATAAAAGACTTGATAAATAAATGTCATTAAATGTAGCAAAAAATTATATTAAAAATAAATGTAGCCATTAATTGATAAAATGTGACATAAATTTATATTTCTGTTTTATTTATCTTTCTATTATTCCCTTATTTATTTACTCTTCTGTTTAAATTTCCCTTTTATTTATTTCTGTATTTATTTTTTTTATTTTTAAATGTATATATTTATTTTTGCGTTTATTTTTATTTAGTCATCTATATTTGAATTTATTTATTAATTTATTTTTGCGTATCTTTTTATTTGTTTTATACTTATTTTTAAATGCATGTATTTCTGTATTTAGTATACAGTGATATTGTAACGGTCTCTGATGGTTCCACTCTGTCACGGTGTAAATGATCACATCCTTCAATCACAATATACATCCTGTGTTTCACTGAAACACAATCAATCAGACCAAGAACGTTTCTTGCTTTCCTGATGTAGTTGCTGCTGACCCCTGACCCCTGACCTCTGACCTTTCTGTGTCTCGGTCCCTTTCAGGCGTCTCCACCACCACAAGAAAAGGTCGGAGGTCAAACAGCCGTTTGTGACGCTGGCAGGAGTTTCTCTGCTGAAGCCGCTGAAGGGCGTCGACCCGAACCTGATCTCCAACCTGGAGACCTTTTTTACTCTGGATTACCCCAAGGTGACATTGACTACCCCCCCACTGTAGTTGTCCAAACTAATAGGGATGCACCGATTCCCGATACTGCTATCAGTATCAGGTCCGATACTGTGCTCATGTACTCGTACTCGCAAAACGGCTCCGATACCACTTTACGGCGGCGTGACGTTAACCTCTCGTCACCATCTTCGGGTCCTATCCTTCTCTTTATAGATCCATCGTCCTATCACACGCTCCACCCTCCCCGACGGTGCGGGCGAGACGGGCCGGTGGTGAACCCGACCCTCACTTTCATTGGGCCACGGGGTTTTGCTTGCACCCTCTGACCTGCGCGTGCGAGTGATCCGTGTTTCAAGACGGGTCGGGTGGGTTGCAGACATCGCCGCAGACCCCTGGCGCCTTTTACGTGGGTGGAGCCCTGCCCCTGAGGACAGTCCGCCCCGGTCGACAGTCACACCGGGAGCAGGGGGGCCCCGTCCCTCCGCGGCGGGGAGTGTTGAATCTGGAAATCTCAGGCCTTGGGCCTAGACGGCTGAGATCACAGCTCAATGTTATTCAATGTTCAATTCTAATAGTGTCAGAAAGTCAACACAGGTTACTCAAATGAATCACTTGATGCTGTACAAGTATGTTGCAAGAAAAATAGAGTTTTATTGTGTTTTAAAAATCAGAAGACAAAACACAATCAAAACCGAGCCGATCCGGAACACGACTGACCGCTAGCTTAACATCATATGGGTATATACTTGAAACAAGGACACATCCTTCTTATCTTGTAATCATGAAATTTACATTCTCCACTTCTACTGGTCGCCGTCAAACTAGCCTACAAATCAGCATAAATTCGTCCTCCTCTGCCATCCGTTAAGTTAGAGATGTCCTTTTTTGGGCCTCTTGGGGTGGCATCTTTTTCTACACAGCTATGATGCGACTTGAAGTTCGTTTGCGTTACGTCATTAGAGCTGTGAGTTACAGCGGCCAGTGTGAGTATTACAGCACTGGGGTCTATACAGCTGCACTAGGAATATATGCTGTTTCAATAAAAACAAAGTTATAGGATTAATACTTTTATCGTTGTTTATCACATTTTTATATAGTTAAAAGGGATTACTTCTTCAGGAGCGAGGGCGCAGCGAGCACTTTGTCCACGGCCCCGGGAAGCACCTTCACCCCGAGCCTTTCCAAGCCGACCTAGAGCCGGTGGCGGCGCACCGCCTCGTATGCGGGACTCCCCAGCCTGCCGTGTGTCGCTCATACCCTCCAGCTGGCTGTTAACGAGGCTCTTTAGGCTCAGAGAAGTACTCGTATCGGTACTCGGTATCGGTACTTGGTATCGGAGAGTACCCACATGTAAGAACTTGTACTCGGTCAGATAAACGGTGGTATCGGTGCATCCCTACAAACTACCATCGATGGCCCAAAGCTACAAACCAGCTGAACCTGGGGTGTTTCCAGGCGTTGATTTGTACTGTAATTTGAACATGTTTGTGTTTCAGTATGAGATCCTGCTGTGCGTTCAGGACCAAGATGATCCAGCTGTTGACGTCTGTAAAAAGTTGTTGGGCAAATATCCCAACGTAGACGCTCGATTATTCATCGGTGAGAAAAGACTCATTCAACGTACTGTATCCCGTATCGGGTTTAATCTGTGGTCATGTCCTCTGGTAGTATCTAACCACATCTAACTCACTTCCTTTAGTCCTTAGACAGCAGCTAATGTTAGCGTGGGGTGTTCTTTGGTTTTCAGGGGGGAAGAAAGTTGGAATCAACCCCAAGATCAACAACCTGATGCCGGGCTATGAAGGAGCCAAATACGGCCTGGTCTGGATCTGTGACAGCGGCATCAGAGGTCCGGACAGTCGGGTTTAGTTTTCACCAACATACAAACTGTAGACGCTGAGAGCTGGTCACTGAGAATACTAACTGTGTGTGTGTGTGTGTGTGTGTGTGTGTGTGTGTGTGTGTCAGTGAAACCCGACACCCTGACAGATCTGACCAATCAGATGACAGAGAAGGTGGGATTGGTCCACGGGTTGCCATACGTCGCAGACCGCCAAGGCTTCGCCGCCACACTGGAGCAGGTAAGGCTAACAAGCTATCATCATGCTAAGTCTGGTTTCCATTTAGCGAGCAGATACCAACGCTAATGTGTGAAATGATGTGTTTAAATGCTATTTAGCACTAGCCTCTAAAGCTAATGTCTCAGTGCTATGTATTCTATTTTAAAATGACATCTTCTATATTATTATTAGTTATTTTATAGTGTTTATTCTCTGTTTGATAATGCTAACAGATGCTAATGCTAACGTGTTGTCAGGTGTATTTCGGGACGTCCCACCCTCGCTCCTACATCTCGGCTAACGTGACGGGGATAAAGTGTGTGACGGGGATGTCGTGTCTGATGAGGAAGGACGTGTTGGATCAAGCCGGCGGATTGGTCGCCTTCGCTCAGTACATCGCCGAGGATTACTTCATGGCTAAAGCCATCGCCGACAGGTTAGCACGTTAGCATTAGCACCCGTTGAGTTGTGCGTTTATTCTAAAGTGAAATAAAAACGGATCGTTTGTTGCCATCTCTCCTCAGAGGCTGGAAGTTCTCCATGGCGACGCAGGTGGCGCTGCAGAATTCTGGGTCGTACTCTATCGGCCAGTTCCAGTCCCGCATGATCAGGTGACCTCATATCTCTTCATCTGATTGGCTGTTTATTATTCATGTTGAAGGGTTCAGGGCTGTCAATCAATCTGTTCTAAATGAACCTTAAAGGGAGATTAGTCCAGTATTTAATCCTCTTATCAACATGGGAGTGGACAAATATGCTGCTTTATGTAAATGTATGTATATATTTATTACTGTAAATCAATGAACAACACAAAACAATAACAGATATTGATCCAGAAACCCTCACAGGTACTGCATTTAGCATAAACAATATGCTCCAATCATAACATGGCAAACTGCAGCCCAACAGGCAACAACAGCTGTCAGTGTGTCAGTGTGCTGACTTGACTATGACTTGCCCCAAACTGCATGTGATGATCATAAAGTGGGCATGTCTGTAAAGGGGAGACTCGTGGGTACCCATAGAACCCATTTACATTCACACATCTGGAGGTCAGAGGTCAAGGGGCCCCTTTGAACATGGACATGACAGTTTTTCCTCTCCAACATTTAGTGTTAGTTTGCAGCGTTATTTAACCTCCTTCATGACCAGCTAGTCTGACCTGGTTGGTACCGAAGGATTCATCAGGTTTTATAGTTTCACATGACTACCAGTATCTGACTTTGCTTCTTTCTTCTCTGACTTTTTTTTCCAAACATTTTTCCAACTTTTTTGTTTTTTTCTTAACACTTTCCCAACTTTTTTTCCCCCAACATTTTCCCTACTGTTTTTTTTTTCCAACATTTTTCCGAATTTTTTTTTTTCCAACATTTTTCCGAATTTTTTCCCCCAACATTTTCCCGAATTTTTTCCCCCAACATTTTCCCGAATTTTTTCCCCCAACATTTTCCCGAATTTTTTCCCCCAACATTTTCCTGACTTTTTTTTTTCAACATTTTTCCGACTTTTTTTTCCCCAACATTTTTATGACTTTTTTTTTCTCCCAACTAATTTTTCTCCGACTAATTTTTTTTCCCAACATTTTTCCCACTTTTTTTTTTTTTTCAACATTTTTTTTGCCAATTTTCAGACTTTTTTTAAAGACATTTTTCTGGCTTTTCAGACATTTTTGGAGCGTTATTTAACCCCCTTCATGACCAGCTAGTCTGACATGGTTGGTACCGATGGATTCATCAGGTTCTACAGTTTCAGATGATTCCAGGATCTTCTCTCTAACTTTAAAACTGAGCCGCTACGACCTCTGAAAGATCGAATGCGTTAAAGGAATTGGAGTTGTAAAACGATTTTGCGTTATTAACTTTGACAGTCCTAAAATATATATTTCAAATTATGATGTCATATATTTGTGGAGTTTTTATGTGATTATATCTTAACAGTATTGTGATGGCCTAAATGTTCGTGTGAAAATGATTTGTGTATAAATTCTAATATTTGTTATAGTTATAGTTATTCCTCCAGATTGACGTGTTATTTCTGTTAGATGACTGTATTAATTTGAATGTGGTGATTAAATGTATTATTATTTTGTTAAGATATAGTTCTCTTGTGTATCTGTGAGAGTTAATATTAATAATATTAATAAAGTTGTGTTTGACGTGTTCAGGTGGACGAAGCTGAGGATCAACATGCTTCCCGGCACCGTGCTGGAGCCCGTCTCCGAGTGCTTCCTGGCCAGCCTCATCATCGGCTGGGCCGCTCATTACGTGTTCAGGTACGCCACCGGACGCCTGCTGCTGCTCTGTGATTGGCTGTCAGACAGCTTAGAGAGCGGGGCAGTGTAAAGATAATGTATTGTGTGTGTGTTGCAGGTGGGACATGATGGTGTTCTTCATGTGTCACTGTCTCGCCTGGTTCATCTCTGATTACATCCAGCTGACGGGTGTTCAGGTACTCGCACACAATTACATGCTTTTATTTTGAAAGGACGACTTTCAAGCAAAATGATTATTAATTAAATTATGAACACAAACATTTACCTGCTTGACACTTACATTTATTTTAGACTATTATTTTGTAAGGGTGTCTTCAAGGGTGGTTTTTTCACCTCCTCGCCGCCGCCGTCGCCGCGTTTTTCAGGTCATCCGCCCGTCCGTCCGTCCAGGACCGTTTTAGTGAACGTGCTATCTCAGGAGCGCCGGCAGGGAATTTCTTCAAATTTGGCACCAACGTCCACCTGGACTCCAGGATGAACGGATTAGAACTGTTTGGTCAAAGGTCAAAGGTCACCGTGACGTCCATCCGTCCCAGGAGTCTCAGGAGTCGTGTTACATTGGGCACAAACGTCTTCTCGGCTTCAAGGACGAACGGATTAGAACAGTTTGGTCGAAGGTCACCGTGACCTCACAAAACACGTTTTTGTCCGTAACTCAAGAATTCATCCGCTAATTAATAAATTAATAAATTAATAACGATTTCACAAGAACGTCTGACAGGAAAAAATGATGAAGTGAGTAAACTGCCCGGTTACGTCTAGTTGTACTTTATAAACATGATATTTTATATCTGTGTACCATAACATATATTTATATATTTATATTTGGGTTTTATAAAGTTTATAAAATAAAGAGAAAAAAATCGAAAATTAAATTAAAAACAAGAAAATATTCAAAATTACATATAATATATATATATATATATATAAAGTTATAATTGTGTTATATTCTCAAATATGTAAAATTACATAAAAAAACAAACAACATTAAAAACAAAAATAAGAAAGAAATACAATTGTGTATATATATATATATAAAATATATATAGTATACTGTATATACAAATTACATAAGAAATAAATAGGAAAAGGTTAAATAAAGGTTATAAATGTGTTATATTTTAGACTGTGACTGATAAATAGAATAAAATACTAAAATTAAATTAAAAACTAAAAATACATTAAAAACAAAGAATTATATAATAAATAAATAAATAAATATAAGAAACAAATATAAAAGTGTTAAATAAAAAGTTGTAAATGTGTCATATTGTCAGACGGTGACTGATTGGTTATTGATTGGTTATTGATGGATGACATCATCCTGCAGGGCGGCCCGCTGTGCTTCTCCAAGCTGGACTTCGCGGTGGCGTGGTTCATCAGGGAGTCGATGGCGGTGCAGATCTTCCTCTCGGCTCTGTGGGACCCGACCATCAGCTGGAGGACCGGACGCTACCGGCTGCGCTGCGGCGGCACCGCCGAGGAGATCCTCGACGTGTAGTTACCACGGCAACCGGATGCACACCTTCCTCCTCCTCCTCCTCCTCCTCTTCATCGTGATCGCGGAGAGGAAGAGGAGGAGGAAGAAGAAGAGGAAGAGGAGGAGACGAGAGGAAGAGACTGATGTTTATTTGTTTTTGATTTTTTTATGAGAAAAACTGAAGAATGTGTGTTTGTTGCGTGTGTATGTGTGTCTGTGTGTGTGTGTGTGTGTGTGTGTGTGTGTGTGTGTGTGTGTGTGTGTGTGTGTGTGTGTTTTTAACTATTTATGTTCCTTTTGGTGCTAAACTAAATGATGCCAGAAGAAGCCAATGAGAGCACCGGATAGATGAGACGGGGGGAGGGGGGAAGGGGCATCGCACTGAGTCGTCTGATCTTTGATCAGAGAAAATCAATCAACCAATCAGGAGAGAGGAGGCAGAATCCTCTCTCCTGATTGGCTTCTGAGAGTTTCATGAAGTTTTATATGGAAGTTAAAATAAGTGCAGATGAAAGAGAGACGTTTAGTCTCCACTGAGTACTTTCTGTTATGAATAGATGGTGTTGAGATATTGAATGTGAGCGTTGCTGCGGTGCTGATTCACCGTAACGTTTCCATAACGTTCCCTCAGAACCTCTACTGATGGTCTCAGTGCTAGAACAGTATTCAGTGGCGGTTGAAGTCCTCCGTCAGGTCTTCAGTCCTCCGTCAGGTCTTCTGTTCACTTATTTGCTTTCAGAGTTTTTGCAATGAGAAAATAATTATTATTTATTATATCAGATTTTTGGCCAAAAAACAAAAGAGGCGACAAATCTTTAATCTTTGACGCGTTGACAGAGAAAAACCAACCGGAGACGTTTTCTTGAGTTTGAGACGTCCATGATGACGACAGCCGGGTTTGGACCTTCTGACGGGTTTCAGGAACGTCTCTGATCGCTCAAACGCAGAACTCACACGGAGAACCAGAGGTGTTCTGATACCGGCTTTCTCCTTCCTGATACTACGGATGTGACGCTGAGGAAACGTTCCCACCGCTTAATAAACTGGTGACATCACCGCTGTTACCGACCACAGCGGACGTTTTACAGGACAAGATGGCGGTCGACATGTGTAGCGAGCTGACTGATCTTTACCGTCGGGTGGCGGTGTGTCCGGTCTCTCCGGTGGAGCTTTCGACGCATTTCAGACTGAGTACAAGCACTTACATTTGAGTACTCTCCGATACGAGTACTTCTCTGTGCCTAAAGACCCTCGTTAACAGCCAGCTGGAGGGTGAGAGCGACACACGGCAGGCTGGGGAGTCCCGCATACGAGGCGGTGCGCCGCCACCGGCTCTAGGGCGGCTTGGAAAGGCTCGGGGGGGAAGGTGGCTCGCGGCCACAGCTTTACAGCGCTCCCTGCCCGGACCTCGCTGCACCGTGGACAAAGGGCTCGCTGCGTCCTCTCCCTGCCGGGGAGGGACGGGGCTCCCTGCTCCCGCTGCGACTGTCGACCGTCTGTCCTCAGTGAGCCCCGACCATGTCGTGCCGCGGCCCACGTAAAAGGCTCCAGGGGTCTGTGGCGATGTCGACAACCCACCCGACCCGTCTTCAAACACGGACCAAGGAGTCTAACATACGCGCGAGTCAGAGGGTGTAAGAAAAACCCCGTGGCGTGATGAAAGTGAGGGCTGGCGCGCGTTTCTAAATGAGAACCAAACGTTGGTCTCCGATCGTTCCTCTGATGAAGAGAAACCAGACGAGTGTCTCAGTTCTGGTTCAGAATGTGAATCATCTCCTGATTATTAGATTAATGTCAGTAATCATAACAAGAAGATGTCTCAGTTAGTTTCCTCTGTTCTTCAGTTTGACGGAGGATCAGTCAGCCGACGAGGAGAGAGAATGAACTCCAATCTGTTCGGATCGTTTTTGTCTTAAAAAGAACAAAACGGTTTCATTTTGCAGAAGACGACTGCGTTTACTAAAATAACTATAACTGTCTTCTGCTTCTCATAATTACAAAATTAGTTATCAAGTAAATATAAAACAATATATAATATGATAACGACGTCTTTATTATGAAATCATCACACAAAGAGAAAACGGAACCTTTTAACAAACAAACTAAAGTTTAACTTTATTAAATCGGTGTTATAATTATTAGGGCTGTCAATCCTTAAAATATGAAATCACACAATTTTTAATCTGTTCTAAATGAACCTTAAAGGGAGATTTAAAATCCTCTTATCAACATGGAAGTGGACAAATATGCTGCTTTATGTAAATGTATGTATATTTATTATAGTAAATCAGTTTATCCTCTCCAACATTTAGTGTCAGTTCAGAGCGTTATTTAACTCCTTCATGACCAGCTAGTCTGACCTGGTTGGTACCGATGGATTCATCAGGTTTATAGTTTACTATGATACCAGGATCTTCACTCTAGCTTTACAACTGAGCCGCTACAACCTAAAAAAGTTATTGCGTTAAAGAAATTAGTGACGTTAAATTAAATGTGCGTTAACGTGTTATTATCACGTTAACGTTGACAGCCCTAATAATTATGAAACACATCTTAAAACTACTTTATCTGGTCTGAACTTTTTGTTTCATAGTTACAAAACTAATAAAAAAATAACTCATAATTACGACGACTTTATTTTGTGAGTAAGAAATCGGTGATTGTAACAAAAATCAGATAATTACGTGATTTTTTTTTATCTCGTAATTACAAAATAATTGTAGAAGGAGTAAAAATCTGTATCGTAGTTAAAAACAGGAACTCTACGAGACGTCGTTAAAGGGTCTGTTAGTAAGAATCCTAAATGTGTTGTTAACAGCTTCACCTGTGTCCGTTAAGTCAACTAAGGTCAGCGTCCTGTTGCTGGCGCTTGTGCTCGCTCTACATAGACATGAAGGAGCATCACTCAACACAGTGAGGAGACACACGTCAGCTAAAAGCACAATATCACTCTATATTTCAGCTGCTTGGCAGTAATGTTAGCTGACCAGACCAAGGTCTCTCCATGAATCAATGCTGATCCTAGTGTTGGCTTTTTTCAGCGGAGACACACGCGAGCGACCATGAGACACCGACCAGCAATGATTTATACGTTAAGAAGTTACTTACAGTCCCTTTAATAGACCCCAACACGTCTTCAGTGAAACGAGAGAACGAGCCGTGACAGAAACAAAGATTGGCCAATGAGATCAGAGAATTTTTGTTAAGTTGTAAATCTAATTAGTTTTGTATTTTTTCTCTCTCTCTCTCTCTCTCTCTCTCTCTCTATATATATATATTATTTTTTTGTTAAGTTGTTACTCCCCCCCGATAAAAGTAAAGAGTTAAACCCGATTCAGCACTGAATGAACTCTCCAGTATTCTGTGACGCTTAACGGTCGCTGCATTTCATGAGATTCACAAAACATCCAATAAAACACAGGACCAAATATAGAAACTATAAAATGACAAAAAAATAAATAAATCACATTTCTGAGTCTAAACACTGTACACTGTGTGTGTGTGTGTGTGTGCGTGCGTGTGCGTGGACGATCACAGGTGTTTTTTTAAAGCTGTGTTGCTTCACTGTTAGCCATTAGCTGTTAGCGTAGCCACGTGGGGCGGGGGGGTGGGTGGGGGGGGTTTGGTTGATGACGTCAGCTTTGAGTCGGACGAACCTCTGTCGCCGTCGTCCGATTGGATCGTTAGGATTCTTTATTTGTTTATTGTTGTATTTCTTTTTTTTATTACAAATATCTGCTGTAGTCTGCGAAGCGACCAATCACAGCTGAGGATTGCGTCAACACAGGAACAATAAAGTTTTATCCTTTCAAAGCTGAACTTTAAAATGTGCTGGTTTGTTGAGAATGTGTCTCGCAATCTGATTGGCTGGCTGGACAGACGGTGGGCGGGGCTTGCAGAGACCGACGACAGCCATTGGTTGTCAGATTATTTATTTATTCAGTGACTCATGCTACAACTTCCTGTCACACTTTCAGAATAAATAAAAATTAAATCAAGCACAGACCCCCCCCCCATGCACTGGTATTAATATTAAAAAATATTCCATATAATAATAACAATAATAGTCCTACCTTCTCCCACAATGCACCACAAGTACTTTACATTCATTAGCATAGAAAAACAGGAACATTCAGGTACAAAAGGGGGAATTTGGGTAAAATGGATAACGATGTGAACCCGTTTTAATTCACTAAAAACATGTTGAACATATTCTGATATTTCTGAAGGAGTTTCAAATATTTCTAACAATTTTTAGATTTCAATAATTTCAATTACTGTCGAGACTGTTTTATGTTTTCATGTTACAAGTAACAATACTTCTAAAGTTACAGTATCGAGTACGCAACATACAAGACATGTTGCTTTACATGCACAAGTATTGTAACGTGTTACATACAATGTAGTAGTATTTAATATGTAACATGTATGATGTTTTAAAATACATACAAGTATTATAACATGTTACAACACTTATAACAAGTATTGTAACGTTTATACAAGGTTGAAAAATACAAGTATGTTACGTTATAATACTACATTTGACAATACATGTACTTTAGCATGTAGTGTATGTTATTACATACTTGTATTTAACACAAGTATAATACATTACAAGCAATAACTTAACATTAGTATACAAGTGTAACGTACTTGTATCTGCATACTTTCAACATGTAATTATGGTCATTATAGATAATATACATATTGTAACATGTATACTACCATGTATGCAAGATACAAACTAGTGTGTAACATATTACAATACTTTAAATTACAAGTATTGTCACTTTGTTCCAGGTAGTAACTTACGCATTGCAGTATTGTTATGTGTAACAAGTGTTACAAGTATGTAAGATTCAAGTTTACAGGTATTTAACATGTTTCATGATACAGTACGTACAATTACACTATTCATTGAGTTATAAGTACTGTCACCTGTTACGAGTAGTAATTTACAAATGACAGTACTTGTAACATGTACACCTGTAACTTGTTACGACTTCACAATACATGTAAAATGTTCACTGTTACTTGAACCATGTTACATGTTACAACATGTTACAAGTGTAACAATATTGTGTTACATGTTACAAATGTAATGTAACATCACATCAACATGTTTCATGTGTAACGTCACATCATGTTACAATATGTTACAAATGTAACGTAACATCATGTTTCATGTTACAAATGTAACATCATGTTTCATGTTACAAATGTAACATGTTACAACATGTTACAAATGTAATGTAACCATGTTACAACATGTTACAAGTGTAACAACATCGTGTTACATGTTACAAATGTAATGTAACATCACATCAACATGTTTCATGTGTAACGTCACATCATGTTACAACATGTTACAAGTGTAACATCATCGTGTTACATGTTACAAATGTAACGTAACATCACAGCAACATGTTTCATGTGTAACGTCACAACATGTTACAACATGTTACAAGTGTAACAACATCGTGTTACATGTTACAAGTGTAACATCATGTTACATGTTAGAAGTGTAACAACATTGTGTTACATGTTACAAGTGTAACGTAACATCACATCAACATGTTACAAATGTAACGTCACATCATGTTTCATGTTACAACAAGTTACAAGTGTAACATTGTTAATGTGCTGTTTTATTAGTCAGGTTTTAAAACGTAAAACATTTTCAACATGTTTTCTTGCAGTGAATCAGCAGCGCTTCCCAACAAGAACAGTATCGTAAAGTTCTGAAATGCCTGCTGGGATATCTAACAAAGAGTGGGCAGAGCTATGAGGTAAAAGATTCTTTAATTAATTAATTAACCCTTCCTTTGGTTTTAATTGATTGTTGTTTTCATTGATGGGATGGGCGGGGCTATATGATAAGTTCACATGTAGCCCTGAAACAGGATGTGATGTCACAAAAAAACGACTTTCACTTCATGTGAAACCAGTAACCTTTTTACCTGAAACGTGAAGACATGAAAACATAAATATTTACATAACTTTACGTTAAAGAATATGTTTTGTGTGTACGGAGAAAAAACTTAAATACTGGGAAGTAAAAAAAAAAAAAAAAAAAAAGTTTGGAAAGCCATTTAAACAGGAAGTGATGTCATAATGGAAGAATGAGTTGGTCCAATTAAAAGGCACGCAAACTTTGGTTTGGTTGACCTCGCCGCCCACTTTTTTTTCAAGGCTTCGTTATCACCAAATTTAATTTAAAACATTTTCAGACGTTTTGCTGTTGCAAAATAATTACATAAAAATTGAAATCAAAATATTTTGAATATTTTTGCTGATTTTATGTCTGCTGTCACGCTGCGTTTTATTGATAAACAAACCAAAAATGTAAACCAAGCTAAGCTCAGCCGCCGCCTCCTTCACAATATTTAATATGTATATATTTAATATTTAACCCAATCAGCTCCGGTCGGGAGGTCAGAGGTCAGAGGTCAGAAGGCAAACTGGGAATCGGCAGCTTCCTGTTTTTTGTGGCTTTTTTTTCCTGTTTAAAGAAAATCAACACCAAAAATCCAATAACATAAAATTAAAATAAAAACTAAGTAAAGGTTTAAAAAAACAAGAGCTGGATTTGAATTAAATATATATTTTAATAGAAAAAAAAGAAGGTGGGACATTTGAAGATCAACCAATCACAGCTCAGCTTGATACACACAAATATATATACACACACGTATAAATACACACACACACACACACACACACACGCAGGTACGACAGGTGGGCGGGACGTCGAAAGCATTACCTATGTCATGTTTTACAGTATAAACACATTCATGATTAAAAAACCTTCCCCAAAATATATAAACCAACAATACGACATAAAATCATTTTCAACTAACTAAGTGAAAAACTTGTACAAAAAAATCAAGTCAGATCAAAACAACCCGCCACCAGAACTCCACCAGAACTCCACCAAAACTCCACGTAAAAAAGAAATAACAACCAGCAGAATAATTCAGAAAATAAGGCACAGAAGAAGGTCGGTTGAGATCGCAGCCAGCTAAAGTTCTACAGTCGTAACAATAATAATGATAATAATAATTTAAGTCAAAACAGTAGCATGAAGTGCCGTTGAGAAAGGCACGTCGCTGAGGATTCAAAGATCTGTAAACCATCGAAAGCCTTTGCCCAAAACTGCCGATTTCAATGAGCTTTTGTTAAAGTTGTTTTCCAGAAGTTCATTAAAGAGGCAGAATTAAAAAAATTAACAATAAAAAATGGACTCAATTAAAAAAACTCAGACAATGATTAAAATATTAATGATTTCATTTTGCTTTTACAGTAAAAAATAACCTCAATAAATAAAGATTTACTGGTTTTATTTTTATCCATGCTGAGTAACTTTAAATATTAAAAAAAACAAAATAAAGAAAAATAAAATTTAAAATGTTTCCATTATTTTGGGGATTTTGAGAAAAAGCAGTTTTTAATTTCTCTTTTTAACTAAAAAGATTTTTTTTTATTTTCATCACATTAATTTAAACATTTAGACAAAAAAAAAAGTTTAACTCACAATAGCGCCTTGTTGGGACTCCACTACCCACAATGCATTGCTACTGGGAGCTCAGTCTGCTCAGGAATGATGTGCTCTGTAACCTCTGTAACCATGGCAACGCCCACCGCCGCGTTGGGACATCATCTGTGATGTCAGAGTGTTTAATAGGCACAGAAAGCTCGGTGGTGTCGGGGCTCTCCCATTGGTCGGTTTGTTCCCACCATCAGCCAATCAGAGGCCCTGAAGTCAAAGGTCAAAGGTCAGATAAAAGGGTTGGAGGGAGACTCGGAGGTCAGATGGTGGACTAGGAGAAGGAGACTCGGAGGTCAGATGGTGGACTTGGAGAAGGAGACTTGGAGGTCAGATGGTGGACTAGGAGAAGGAGACTCGGAGGTCAGATGGTGGACTAGGAGAAGGAGACTCGGAGGTCAGATGGTGGACTTGGAGAAGGAGACTCGGAGGTCAGATGGTGGACTAGGAGAAGGAGACTCGGAGGTCAGATGGTGGACTAGGAGAAGGAGACTCGGAGGTCAGATGGTGGACTAGGAGAGGGAGACTCGGAGGTCAGATGGTGGACTAGGAGAAGGAGACTCGGAGGTCAGATGGTGGACTTGGAGAAGGAGACTTGGAGGTCAGATGGTGGACTAGGAGAAGGAGACTTGGAGGTCAGATGGTGGACTTGGAGAAGGAGACTCGGAGGTCAGATGGTGGACTAGGAGAAGGAGACTCGGAGGTCAGATGGTGGACTAGGAGAAGGAGACTCGGAGGTCAGATGGTGGACTTGGAGAAGGAGACTCGGAGGTCAGATGGTGGACTAGGAGAAGGAGACTTGGAGGTCAGATGGTGGACTTGGAGAAGGAGACTCGGAGGTCAGATGGTGGACTAGGAGAAGGAGACTCGGAGGTCAGATGGTGGACTAGGAGAAGGAGACTCGGAGGTCAGATGGTGGACTAGGAGAAGGAGACTCGGAGGTCAGATGGTGGACTTGGAGAAGGAGACTCGGAGGTGCTGGTTGTGGTCCAGCTGGTGGTCGTGCAGAGCGATCAGAGCCTCGATGGCCTCCTCCACCGACGCCAGCTGCATCAGAGCCATCTTCCTGTCCTTCCTGTGAGGCAGCGAGAGATTGATTATTGATTTGATCTGATCATAAATATTGTCTGAGAGTAAATAAACAGTTTAGATAGAGATCGAGAGATTCAGAGTTACTCACTGGAAGAACTTGAAGGCTTTAACTGTGAATCCAGCGGAGGAGAACAAGTCCTTCAACACCTCCTCGCTGACCGACGACCTGCGACACGAGACGAGGGAACATTAACAACCACAGAAAGACTGGAGAGAGTGACGGCACATGTTGAGAGGAACGAGGATGCTCGTGTTCAGAGAGTTATCTGTATATTGTCTGCGGTAGTGAAGTAAAGGAACGTAACGGGATGTTGGAGAGGTGCAGCGTGGCCGACGGAGGGAAGATGTTGTTGAAGTTTTTGGATCCAGGTTTTTTGAAGCGGTGGAGGGCGGAGCCGGAGAAGTCCCGGGTCAGCGTCTGCTCTTCTTGCCCCGCCCCCCCGCGAGGCAGCTGCACCACCGGGTGTTTGGACAGCATCACCCGGATCACGTTACCATGGAGACGCTGCCCGTTCAGGTGACTCATTGCTGGTGGGGGGGATAGGAGGGGGGGAAGAAAAATAAATTACATATGACTTTACTTTAACTTAAAGAAAGGAGCGATACTAAAACTCTTTTTCCTACGGAAGCCCTGAACAGCAAGTGGGAATCTTTTTTTTTCTGGTGATCCATTTTATAAGTCTGATCTAAATAATTTTTCTCTCCTGCGTTCATGACTTAAGAACAGGCGGGAAAACGTTTTTGCCAGGATAATCTTTCTAAGTTAATTTTTTTTCCTGTGTGAAAACAAGTGAAAAAAAATTCTTCCATCTGTTTTCCCTAAAAAAAGAAAAAAAAATATTTTTTTATCCAACAAAAGAAAACAAATATTTAAAGAAATCTGCCAAAAAAAAAAAAATTCACTTGTTTTCAGACAAGAAAAAAAAGTAACTTCGAAAAATCTGTAAAAAAAATATTTCCATCTGTTTTCCTTAAAAAATAAATAACTTGGAAAAATCTGCCAAAAAAAAGAAAAGAAATTAGCGTACATTTCTTTTTACCCGTTTTCCCTAAGAGGCAAAATAAAATAATCACTTGTTTTCAGACAGGAAAAAACAATAACTTACATTATTTTTATCTGTTTCACAGACAAAAACGTAGAAAGATTATCCTGGCAAAAGAAATAAATAATAATAATTCCACCTGTTCTTAAATTTCTCGCTTGCCTTTAAGGGCTTCCGTATATTTCCATTTCGTCAGAAATAAAAATATTTTAGTGTTTAATTTGTTTCTTCATTGTTTTATAAAACGCGGAGAACAGCATATTTATTATTTTTTATTATATATTAATTTAATTTCCAGTGAAGTTTCTGTTTCAAAATGTTATTGTTGGTTCTTTTAATAACTCACAAATATTATTAGTGTTGATCTGACTTAAATAATTGATAAACCATAAACTCATGATCAATTATTTTCCAAAAATGTTGTTTTATGACTTTCTTATCACTTAACATGTATTTATTTAATTGATTAATTAATTAATTTAATTAATTTGTTTTAATTAAATAAAACAAATTAAATTGAAATAAATAAAATAAAATAAAATAAATTAAAATTAATTAATTAATTAAATTCTTTAATTCAGTTATCGCATTTTTCTGTCGACACACAGACATTTGTAGATTTTGATGAAGAAAACTCCTCAACTCTTCAGTCTATACTGAATTTAATTGAATTTAATTTAACAATAAACTGTTATCAACCTCGAGATAATTAATTTAATAATGTGATCTGAAGATTTAATAAAAAGCTCTCAGCTTCCGTCTTCTGTCTGCAACATTAATCTTCTATAATGATTAGGTAAGTATTATAAAATGTGAAGAACGTCTGCAGCCGCTCTGCTCTCCGCCGCCTCATTGAATTAAACTTTGAAACAGTTTTAACACAAATCATTTGTATGTTTTTAGGCTTCAGAAGAAATCATTGTGAATGTTTGTCGTACCGAGTTGAGCCTGAGTGGCGTCGCTCATCTGAACCAGAGCATTTTCCTTCTTGTTGAAGAGGATCTTCACTCGCTGAACGTCCCCATAAACACCTGGAAACACACAAAAACACACAAAAACATAAAACATATGATTCACTTCTGTTCAGAAAGACGACAGAAAACTAAAATAATCTAAACATCATCCTTTAATATTTGATATGAACTTTAAGTCCTTCTGACCATAAGACAAGTCTAGAATTTAATTATTTAATATTTAATCATTTAATTGGCTTACAAATGGTCAAATTTAAATGAACCATAAATAATACTATTTATTAAACTGTTGAATATAAACATGAAGTGAAGGGTTAGTGTGGATGTGTCTGTAGTGTGGTTGTACGTGCAGTATGCTGCCGTGCTCTGAGAGGTATGATCAGTGTTTTTGTGAATGGAGTCTGGTGGCTTTACAGTCATAATTATATTTCTTAATATGAATGGTGAATGTTTTTAATGTTTCTTACCAAACAGGATGAAGAGGCAGTGAGGCGAGACGCTCTGCAGAGACAAACAGGGTTAATAAAGTTAGTTAGAGAGTGCAGCGCTCTGATTGGTCGCTTGCTGTGTGACTGTGTGACCTCTGACCTCTGGGTTCAGGTTGGACACCAGCAGCACAGAGTGACCTGCAGGAGGCGCCACCTGCAGCGAGACACAAGGAGGAGACATCAGCTGGCCGGGGACGGCCGCCATCGACATGCCTGAGGACGAAGAGGAAGAGGAAGAGGAAGAGGAAGAGGAGGACGAAGAGGAAGAGGAGGAGGAGGAGGAGGAGGAGGAAGATGAGGAGGAAGAAGAGAAGGAAGAGGAAGAGGAAGAGGAAGAGGAGGAGGAAGAGGAGGACGAGGAAGTATTACTTTTACTTTTTCCTTCAGTGCTTCTTTTATATTCTTTGCTCTATTTTATAAGTAGGGATGCACCGATACCGATACCGGTCCGATACTGTGCTCATGTACTCGTACTCACAAAACGGCACCGATGCCACTTTACGTCAGCGTGACGTTAACCTCTCGCCACCAGCCCGCCGTGTGTCGCTCACACCCTCCAGCTGGCTGTTAACGAGGGTCTTTTGGCACAGAGAAGTACTCGTATCGGTACTCCGTATCGGAGAGAACCACATGTAAGTACTTGTACTCGGTCTGATAAACGGCGGTATCGCTGCATCTCTAGTTATAATCATTTAACATATTTGATGACTCACCTGTGTGTTGGTGGAAGGTCGGCGGGAAACCTGCAGCTCCGTATGGAGGCAGAGCTACACCTGGAACACACACACACACACACACACACACACGCACACGCACATAAACACACACACACACACACACACACACACACACACACACACACACGCACACACACACACACACACACACGCACACACGCACACACGCACACACAGTTAACACAGCATTCATTGAGCAGCTCTTGCAGCAGCAACACGTCCAAATAAGACAAAAACAAACGTGTCATTCTCATCACGGCAGAGCGCCACGACTCAGGCAAAACTCTCAGGATTTAATTCCAACATTTGACTGCGACAAGTTGAGAAGTTGTTGTTGTGAAGCCGGTGTTGTGTTGAGTTCTGTTTCCTGTCAATGTGTCCCCCCTACCTGAACCTGAACCTGAACCTGAACCGATGGTTCCTTCAAATAGAGTCCATATGAATTTTTTTGGTGCATAATAAGTTAATATATTGTAATTTTAGTCGTATATTGTTTTTCTTGGTAATTGATGAAAGTGTTGATATTCCAACGGCCTCATCTTCTTCCTCTGCCGTTATACATTTACATCTCCTACATTATCTTACTGTTGTTAGCCTCTGTAGCTTCTAGACGCCGACAGTAACTTTAATATATCCGTTGCTTAGCAGCGGCGTTCAACACTATTGGACGGGGGAGCAGACTTCAACACAACATCGGCACCAGAGGACTGGTGGTGGTGTGGTGATCTTGGGCGGTGCTGCATGTTGTAGTTCCCGTCTCTGAGGGCTTCTGGGAGTGGCGTTCAGGTCCCGATGGTTCGTGGGATTAAACAGCTCTCAGCTACATAGCTTGTTCTAGTGTTCGTCAGTGACTCCATCGTGAGTCTGTATAATTGGAGTTATTGTACCAGAGAACAGCTGTTAAACACCGCAGAGCACCGTGGACGTGAACAAAGTGTAAAAGACGTTTCCAGATGTTGCCGTCCACTCAGCCGTCAGCAGACAGCAGAGACGGAGTGACGGAGGTTATAACGCTCCAAACTTACACTACATTTTGGCGAGGAAAAACTGTCATGGCCATTTTATTATTAGTAAAACAACTTAATACAAAGTAGCCACCTTGTATTAAACTACTTCCTGTCAAGTCGCCCTCAGAGACGTGTCGGCGTCCTGCAGTAACGGTGACAGAAGATAAGTCGCTTGTTTGGTTTCCGGTATCATTGGTGAGCATTAGCATCAGCATGAGCCGGTCTTACCGAACGCGGCGGCGGGGTCCAGCTCTCCGGTCGGGAGATCGGCTCTGGTGAAGTCTCGGCTCTTGTCGTTGTTGTACTTGACGTTGAGCGCGCTCAGTTTGGAGAAGTCGATCCTCAGCGTGCAGCAGCCGTTATAGATGTTCTGACCGTCCAGAGACTGAAACACAGGAAGACACACAGCGGCCATCTGATTGGTCCACAGCTCAGCAGGGACAGTGAATAGCATTTATACACCTGTGTGTGTGTGATGGAGAGAGCGTGCACGTGACTCACGGCCTTGGCGTGCTGAGCGTGCACGATCTCACTGAACTGCAGCAGAGCCTGAAACTGATTGTTTCTGGTGAACGTGATGATCTTCAACACCGAGCCGAACTTACTGAAGATCTGAAAACACACCACATATTAATACAATATAATAATATACAATAATAAACCAGCTATATAAAACAATAATAACAATAATATAATAATATACAATAATAAACCCGCTATATAAAACAATAATAATAATAATATACAATAATAAACCAGCTATATATAATAACAATAATAACAATATAATAATATACAATAATAAACCAGCTATATAAAACAACAACAATAACAATATAATAATATACAATAATAAACCAGCTATGTAAAACAACAACAATAATAATAACAATATTAATATACAATAATAAACCAGCTATATAAAACAATAATAATAATAATATAATAATATACAATAATAAACCAGCTATATAAAACAATAATAATAATAATATACAATAATAAACCAGCTATATAAAACAATAATAATAATAATATACAATAATAAAACAGCTATATAAAACAACAACAATAACAATAATAACAATATAATAATATACAATAATAAAACAGCTATATATAATAACAATAATAACAATATAATAATATACAATAATAAAACAGCTATATATAATAACAACAATAACAACAATATAATAATATACAATAATCAACCAGCTATATAAAACAATAATAATTATAATTTTAATAATAATAATAACAAACCAGTAATATAAAACAACAACAATAATAATAATTATAATATAAATAATTACAAAAACAATAATAATAGCAATACAAATAATAATAATAATAATAAAGAACATCAATAATAATAAAAATAGCTATAATCATAACAATAATAAAAAATAATAGCAATAATAATAATAATAATGACAATATTAATAATAATTCTAATAATAACGATAATAATAATAATAATAAATCTAATAATAATTATAATTATAATAATAGAAGCATGGATATGCGACCTGCTGCAGGACCTCCAGTGTCACCGGGTAAAATAAATTCTCCACAATGATTCTCAGGACGGGACTCTGACCGGGAGCTAAGCCCCGCCCCTCTCCTCCTGACGCCATGTTCCCAGAATGCACTGCTGCTGCACTGATGGCCTGCAGCGCCGCTCTCTGTCAGCAAACAAACACATTTTAACTATTTAAAAGAACGATTACATGTAAAATATCATTTTAATAGTAGGTTAAAAAAAATGTACATTTAAAAATCAAATAAACTTTTATTCTCTTAAGGTGAGAAAAACATTTAAAAATACAACAAATAAATATTAATATCACCATGGGATGACTTTAATTTGTCCGTTACAGTTAATTTCCTTTTTGTTTTAATTATTTAGTATTTTAAATTCATCTGTAAAGCACTATGTTTATTAATAATAATAATAATATTAACACATTCTGACGTTAAAATTCTCAAAAAGAATTTCAATAACAACAGTTGAAGTGTTGAAGTGGGCGGGGCCAGAGCCGCTGCTCCTCACCTGATTGGTCAGGTTGTCGGTCTTGAGCTCGCGGTGGGTGGAGTACTGGATGAAGATTGGCTGGTTCCTGACGGTGGGCGGGGCCGAGGTGTAGTAGTTCACCATGGTAACGGCCGCTTCCTCCGACGCCATTTCTAAAAACGCCTGAAGGAAAAAAAGACAGATAACGGCTCAATATGGACGATCAACTATGATCAGTTCTGTGATTAATCATTCTAATGGATCGACAGTGAGGAGTGAGTGATTACAGACACTGACAATATGTTTATGACAGATTTAGAACAAATGAAAACGTTAATAAATAGAACCATGAATCAAGGTGAGACGCAAATACATAAAATTTAAAATTAAAAACATTTAAAATGTGTGAAGAAGGATTTTGGTGCATGGAGATAAAAATCATACAAAAGTCAAGAAACAAATGAGAAATTAAATAAAAAAATTTACAATAAAGAAAATTAAAAAATATATAGAAATATTTATAAAAAGAAATACACCTGTTGTGCTAGTTTTTGATAAATAAATAAATGTGGAAATTAAACAAAATAGTTTTATTCTTCAGATTTTCCTGAAACTAAACTTCTTATTTCTGAGTCCACAGAAAAAAATACTAATATCTTTAAAAGTTGTTGAAAATAAAATTCTAAAATAAATGTAGTGCAGGTCTGTCGTGTTTTAAAATGTCGCTCAAATTAAATTAATTTCTCATAAAAAAAGAAATTACAGAAGTCGTAAAAATTCTGTAGAATTTTTAGAAATTCAGCATTTTGTTTCTGTGAATTCACAGAAATAAATCAGAACAGAAGTTTAGTTTTAGGAAAACCTGGAAACAGCATTATTTTTAATATTTGTATTATTGGGTAATTACTACATTTTTATCATCAAACATCAGAATGTCCCCGATGGATCATAAACCGGTTTGAGTCTGTTAGCTCTTAGCTGTTAGCTCTTAGCACTCACCTGGTTTTTGGCCTTCAGCGTTATCAGCTTACTAACTCGGCCGAAAGGAAGTGCTAGAGTGAGCACTTCCTGTTCAGAGACGTCAGCAGGAAGCTGACGCAGGTGAAGGACCGGAGACGGGACGCACTGAGCGCGCTCAGAAACACACAGCCTATCAGTGCCATCCACTGTGGACAGACACGAAACACACAGGTGAGTCCATTAACTAAACACACAGGTGAGTCCAGTAACGAAACACACAGGTGAGTCTAGTAACTAAACACACAGGTGAGTCCAGTAACTAAACACACAGGTGAGTCCAGTAACTAAACACACAGGTGAGTCCAGTAACTAAACACACAGGTGAGTCCAATAACTAAACACACAGGTGAGTCCAGTATCTAAACACACAGGTGAGTCTAGTAACTAAACACACAGGTGAGTCCAGTAACTAAACACACAGGTGAGTCCAGTAACTAAACACACAGGTGAGTCCAGTAACGAAACACACAGGTGAGTCCAGTAACTAAACACACAGGTGAGTCCAATAACTAAACACACAGGTGAGTCCAGTATCTAAACACACAGGTGAGTCTAGTAACTAAACACACAGGTGAGTCCAATAACTAAACACACAGGTGAGTCCAGTAACTAAACACACAGGTGAGTCCAGTAACGAAACACACAGGTGAGTCCAGTAACTAAACACACAGGTGAGTCCAGTAACGAAACACACAGGTGAGTCCAGTAACGAAACACACAGGTGAGTCCAGTAACTAAACACACAGGTGAGTCCAATAACTAAACACACAGGTGAGTCCAGTATCTAAACACACAGGTGAGTCTAGTAACTAAACACACAGGTGAGTCCAGTAACTAAACACACAGGTGAGTCCATTAACTAAACACACAGGTGAGTCCAATAACTAAACACACAGGTGAGTCTAGTAACTAAACACACAGGTGAGTCCATTAACTAAACACACAGGTGAGTCCAATAACTAAACACACAGGTGAGTCTAGTAACTAAACACACAGGTGAGTCCATTAACTAAACACACAGGTGAGTCCATTAACTAAACACACAGGTGAGTCCAGTAACTAAACACACAGGTGAGTCCAGTATCTAAACACACAGGTGAGTCCATTAACTAAATACACAGGTGAGTCCAATAACTAAACACACAGGTGAGTCTAGTAACTAAACACACAGGTGAGTCCATTAACTAAACACACAGGTGAGTCCAGTAACGAAACACACAGGTGAGTCCAGTAACGAAACACACAGGTGAGTCCAGTAACTAAACACACAGGTGAGTCCAGTAACGAAACACACAGGTGAGTCCAGTAACGAAACACACAGGTGAGTCCAGTAACTAAACACACAGGTGAGTCCAATAACTAAACACACAGGTGAGTCCAGTATCTAAACACACAGGTGAGTCTAGTAACTAAACACACAGGTGAGTCCAGTAACTAAACACACAGGTGAGTCCAGTAACTAAACACACAGGTGAGTCCAGTAACTAAACACACAGGTGAGTCCAATAACTAAACACACAGGTGAGTCCAGTATCTAAACACACAGGTGAGTCTAGTAACTAAACACACAGGTGAGTCCAGTAACTAAACACACAGGTGAGTCCAGTAACTAAACACACAGGTGAGTCCAGTAACGAAACACACAGGTGAGTCCAGTAACGAAACACACAGGTGAGTCCAGTAACGAAACACACAGGTGAGTCCAGTAACTAAACACACAGGTGAGTCCAATAACTAAACACACAGGTGAGTCCAGTATCTAAACACACAGGTGAGTCTAGTAACTAAACACACAGGTGAGTCCAGTAACTAAACACACAGGTGAGTCCAGTAACTAAACACACAGGTGAGTCCAGTAACTAAACACACAGGTGAGTCCAGTAACTAAACACACAGGTGAGTCCAGTAACCAAACACACAGGTGAGTCCAGTAACCAAACACACAGGTGAGTCCTCGGTACGTTCATAATGGGCCAGCATGTTTTGAGAGGCTGGTCTCACCTGTGGACAGGTTGGAGGTGCTCATGTTCGCAGAGCAGCTGAAGGAGGAAGTAAACACTGATTCCTATAGAGACAAACACATATGTTAATATTATACAGTATATACAGTATGTATATATATATATATATATATATATATATATATATATATAAAATACATATATATATATATATATATAAAATACTATATGTATATTATATATAAACATCAAATAAATATGAATCTACTAAAAGGAGTAGTAAAAGCTGGAACCAAAGGATGTTTGACATTTTTGTTTGATAATTTAATTAATTATAAAAAATGGTAATTTTCTTTGATTGACGAACAGATTAATTGATCAACGTCTCTGCTCTACTTCCACCTTTATTTTATTTGTTTCATCTCATAACATCATTTAGGGTTGTAACTAACTAACAATTACTTACATTATTTATTAATGATATTTATTGATCGGCCCATATCCGACACAAACGATTAATCGATTATTAAAACAACGCGGACTAATTATCTTTCTATCGACTAACTGTTGAAGAACAGACTGAAGAATCACTAAAGATGGCTGTTTATGTTTAGTATTTTTACTGTTTTATTCACATAAAGACCGTTAAAGGGTCTGTTAGTAAGAATCATAATGTGTTGTTAACAGCTTCACCTGTGTCCGTTAAGTCAACTAAAGTCAGCGTCCTGTTGCTGGCGCTTGTGCTCGCTCTACATAGACATGAAGGAGCATCGCTCAACACAGTGAGGAGACACACGTCAGCTAAAAGCACAATATCACTCTACTGCACGCTACCAGAATGCATTGCTGCGCGGCTGCTTACATAGACAATGAATGGGGAGCGTGGAAAGCACGGAGCCTGTGGACACGGACCGTCATGGTTCGTGTCCACAGGGCCGTTTTTTATCGCGAGGGGACACGATGCTTCCCAACATTGGACGCTTGGTGGGCGTGTCACTAGACCCAGGCTGTCCCCACCTGATTGGACGAACGCTTTCCCGCCGTTGGCTGCTGCTCCCAGCTTTCAAACTGGAACCAGTATGGAGGCTCGTTTGGAAACTTTCTTCTCTTATTTCACGTAAATAGTTCACTGAAATGTGTTTCTGAAAACATTTGAGGCGAGAAATAATCCACGCAGTTGCTGAATCTGTCTTTATTTTAGATCGACAACGTTTATTTTAAAAGATTCTTGGGAGTTTGGAGAGGCGGCGAGTCGCGTCGGACGCCCGTGATTTGCATAAACTAGACGAGCCCTCAACTTTATGCAAATAAGGAGCGGGCGTCGTGGCGCTCTGTTTCTCGAATCGCGACGCCACGCTACCAGAATGCATTGCGCGGCTGCTTACATAGACAATGAATGGAGAGCGTGGAGAGCGTGGAGAGCGTGGAGAGCACGGAGGCTGTGGATACGGACCGTCACTCTGAATAGAGTAGAAACACGAGACACCGACCAGCAATGACTCATACGTGTTAGACGTTACGAACAGTCCCTTTAATAAACATTGTCCGGTTAGTTCAGGACACATTAGAAACACCTGAACTGAGAACATTTATAACATTTTAACGACATAAACACGAAGGATTCAGAGAATGTAAATACTGTTCTATACAGGCTGTTCTCTGTGTTCACGCAGCTATCGCGAGAGTTCAGCAAATCAAATCCCGCCGTTGAATCGTCACTCTTCGCTCGCGACGCTCTCAACAAAAACACACAACCAGAAACACGAGAAGAAGAACAGCGCGCGAGGAGCGGGAAGAGGGAGAGGGCTGCGTGGCGGGAAAATGTTCCGGTAAACAACAACAACAACAACAACAACAGCAGACAGGAGGGAGTGACGCGGAGGGCTCGCGCAGGTTCAGTCACCAGGGAAACCAGAGAGACGGCGGGAAAGGTTCTGGCGCGCTCACCCGTCCATGGTCCGCGAGGAGGAGGAAGAGGAGGATGAAGAAGAAGAAGAGGAGGAAGAGGAGGAAGAGTATCTCTCGCGCCGCAGCCAGCCGCCACCACGGAGAGAACGACGAGCTCACTTCCTGTTTGGTGACGTCACGGGACAACATGGCGGCGGACCCGCCTCAGATCAGATCAGATCAGATCAATAATAATCAATAACTCAGCTCAAACGCAGAGAAACAAAACATGTCAAACATTCAGAAAAATTAAAATAAGATGTTCTCCTGTTTGTAGTCCAATGCAAGTTGTTTTATTCTCTTATTAATTTGTAATAAATCATTATGTATCATGTCTCTGTGGTAGTCTGCTGTCTGAAGGGTCACTAATGTAACAACAACAATAATTATAACAATAATAACAATAACAATAATAATAACAATAACAATAATAACAATACTAATAACAATAACAATAATAACAATAATAATAATAATAACAATAACAATAATAACAATACTAATAACAATAATAATAATTATTATTATTATTATTATTATTATTATTATTAATGCATGAAAAAAGGATAATAAAAAGGGGACAGGAATCAGAATAATTTATCCAAAATGTTATTATCACATACAGTAAGTATATATACTATATATATATATATATATATATAGTATATATGTAATAACATACAATAACATTTATTCCAGTATATACTGATACATATAGGCTGATATATATGTGCAGTATTCAATATACACATACTACACAGTAATAATAACAACACCATGAAATATACAGCATAATAACAGAAATAAAGGAGAGTGCCTTATTAAAGTATACTGTGTGATATAAAAGCAGGTGTGGATCTAAATCCAACAGAAGAAGAAGAAACACTACAGGTAGTTCAACAGAATATTTTCACAGTAAGGTCCATTTACTGGAATTTTCCCAGAGCTTTCAGCCACATTTTAAAGTTAGTAAATATCACAAAACATGTCACATGATGTGAATTATATCCCTACAACAACAATCAATCACAACCGAGAAGGACATTAAAGAGGGACACAAATACCCCCCCACACCTCACCTCACCTCCATACCATCACTGACACACAGGACACCTGAACTGAATGCACTGTAAAACTGTGCAATATGCTGCCTTCCACTGTGCATCCTCTGAAATATATTCATTATTCATTTATTTACAAGTTCTTTTAACATGGTCATGGAGCATATATATATGTATATATATATATATACAGTATGTATATATATATATATATATACAGTATATATATATATATATATATACTGTATGTATATATACATTATTTATTTATTTACAAGTTCTTTTAACATGGTCATGGAGCATATATATATGTATATATATACATATATGTATATATATATACATATATATACATATATATATATACTGTATATATACATACAGTATATATATATACTGTATGTATATATACTGTATATTAGTAATGTGGGGGTATTGTTCCTATGCAGAGGGTAGTTCAGTTTATTTATTGACTACACTGAGGGAGTTTTATATTGTAATAATGTATTTATTTATTGTGTTGAGTTGAATGTGCTTCTTATTTTGTTCTGTAATTACCTCGTTGCCTTTTCTACCTTTTTTCTTTTCTTAAAGCTGACTCGGTGTAAACTGATCAGAATTAACATGTACTTATATATTATATTATTATTATTATTATTATTATATATTATAGGTGGAAATGACAAATAAAACTCTTGAATCTTGAATCTTGAATCTTGAAATGTTGAAAAGTTGAACATCTCATCGATCTGTGTGCATCTTTGCCTGCAGACCGGAAGTGTATTAGAGCGTGTGATCGGTGACTTCCGGTTGTGTAAGTGGGTGAAAGGTGGAGAAGACGACCTGCTGTCATTCTTCACACTGTGTGAACGGATCCTCCACCTTCCTCCACCTTCCTCCTTCAGCTCAGATCTCACGATGCTGCAGAACACAGGGTGAGTGAGTCTGGTCTCCTTCTCACAGAAACACGCAGAACAAAGATGACTTTAACCAAACGGCTCGTTACAAAACCCAGACCCACTGAGGAGTTAGTTGATATTTTACTCATTAAGCAGCTTTAGACTGAGATCTCACTAACGCCGAATTGTGTATGAACATGTTCTGTGTCAGACATTAAAGTAGTTTGGTTCTGATCCTTCTGTCTGTGACCTTTGAGCAAGACACGGTGAAAGTTGAAGGTTTCTCTGCAGAGTTCTGGGAGGAGCTCTTAACATTCCTGCAAGTCAAGAGTCCACTTCACTCCTAAAACCACTTCAAAAGACAACAAACACCTGTTCTTATCGGGACTTTACATGAGCCGAACTGGGTAGTAGACCCACCTGCTTCGGAAACTGGACTGAGTTCTGGTTCTGGTCGTCTCTACTGTGATCTTTAAACAAGTCATTTTAAAAGGGAGTTTTCCTTTATGGAGTCTGGTACCAGCAGCTCTGGGTTAAAGGTCATCTCGTTGTTACAGCTGAGTGAGAGAGGGAGGACACATACTAATACAATCCAAAGAATTAAAATAAAATAAAGTAAAATAAAATTAATTAATTAATTAAAATAAAACTAAATGTGATGAAGGGTCAGAGGTCAGTGTGTGGAAGGGTGTGTGTTGTGGTTAGAGAGATGACCTGGGTCAGGAAGACAGAGATACAAGTATGATCCAGGATATATACAAATATTCACCAATCACTGTATTAGTATAATCATGGCAGGACTCCACCTTTTAATACATGTGTCTTTTTGGAGTCTTAGGGAATATGTTATTTGTTCCATGTGGTAAATGTCCCATACCTTCTCAATCCATAAACTGTATTTCAGGTTTTAACCTCTTAATTGTGATGTATTTAATTGCTGCTGTTAGCAATATTTGTAAGAGATATTGTTTGGCTCTTCCATCAATGCCTTCCAGTATTTCTCCCAGCAGTGCCATTTTTGGATCTTTAGTGAAGTTTTGGTCGAATACATCTTTCAAAATACCTCTTCCCAGAATGTTTTTAATTTGGAGCATGTCCAAAATATGTGAATATGGTTGTTAATATGTGTACCACAATTTCTCCAACTACTGTGATCTTTAAACAAGTTCAGTTTTCTTCTATGGAGTCTGGTACCAGCAGCTCTGATTAAAGGTCATCTCGTTGTTACAGCTGAGTTTTCTGCTCCAACATACAGAATAATGATAAAAGATGAGAATCCACTTTATTCACTGCAGACTAAGACCCAACTCCAGAACCTGGTGTGTTTCAGAGACGGCATGTAGTTCTGTCTGCTGACCTTTGAGCAACGCACTTCACAAGTACATGATGTTTTTTTTGGTTTGTTTTTTTTAACTTAGTTTTTATTTCAGTTTCAGCAACTTATCCAATCATCATCACATTCTTTCCTACTCTATTTTCATTTGACAGCTGTCTCTTTGTTTTTACACAAAATAACACAACTTAAAACAAGAGAGGAGAGGGAAAACACAAAAACAAAACAAGACTTCATCTTAAACTATAATTTCAATTAATTTCAGAGAAAAAGGGAGGACACATACTTAAACAATCCAAAGAATTCAAATGAAATCAAGTCAAATAAATAAATTTAAATGAAATAAATGTAGTACCTGGTGTTTTCACAGGAGTTTGGTGAAAAGCAGCCAACTCTTCATTTAGCTGGGAGCTTGCTGGATAACAACACTTCCTGCATATTAATGTTGTGTTATTCTTCCACCTTCTTCGGCTGTTGTCATGGCAACACTCATATAATCAAACAGGAAATATTCCTTCACAATAAAATCTGTATTATCTTCTGTGTTGGGGGCTTTTATGATGAAAAGTGAACGGGAAGTTTTTCTAAAATCTTTCTTGAACTAAACATATTTCATATAATTTTTTTTCTGTTAACTTATTTGTTTATTCAATTTATTATTATTACTTTCTTTCCTTTGTATTAACATTATTATTACTTTTTTAAATTATTATTCTATTCTTTTTTTATTATTATTATTTATTTATTTTTATTTTTTTTCTTAATTTTATTTCAATTTTGAATGCTGAGGTTGTTTCCCTTAGTGTACTTATTGTGTTCGTCTCTAAGCTCAACTACTTAAAAAATCGGTTTATAAACTATTGTAATTACGTAAATGTAATAACTGTTAATTGTATATGAAAACAACCTAAAAAAAAGAAAATATGAAAAAAAGAACTAAATAGCACAACAATATGAATAGAAAGAACAACTGAATTTTAGTTTACACAAGAAAATAAAGCAAAATATTTTCAATGAAATTAATGTAAAAAAATGCACGCATTTAAATTGTGCGTATGTTGTTGAAAATATTATTTAAACTCCAAACAATATTTTGCAAAAATAAAGTGTCTTTGTACCAGATTGATATTTTAAATCAATTTTTTTTTACTTTGAAGGTGAAATTCAAATGAAGCTTCATTTTACTTTAGTTTTTACAGATTAAAAACTTTAGATTTCCCCCCTTTATTAAAGAAGACAAACTGGACAAACCATGTTATTATTTCTGTTATTATTTCTCAGTGTTATTATTTCTCTGTGTTACCTCTTTCCCTGAACATCTGTCTGTGTTGTTGCTGTCTCTTTACCAGAAGTCTTTTTGCTCGTTGGTTTCCAGTATAAAACCAGTCAGCTTGAAAAACCAGAAAGACGACAGTTTGTCAACTTTGGCTTCTTTTGTTTAATGAATAACTGGACGTTGTAGAAATAATCCCCGTCCCCCCCCCCACCTCCGGGAGACAAATATTTATTGTTGTCTGAACACAAGCAGCCGAACAGGAACTCTGACTGAGTGAAATGAAGCCTGAAGCTGCAGAAATGATGACGTACGTCAGGAACACGAGGTTCAGAGACGGGGTTAGCCTAGCTTAGCATAAAGACTGGAAGCAGGGGGAGACTCTGTGGATGTTAGTTTAACCTCATGAGCTGGAGTTAGCCAACACACAGATAACTAACTAACTCTTCTTCTCTTCTCCGTTTCAGGAAGTTAGCCGGCTGCACGCTCTTCATCACCGGAGGGAGCCGCGGGATCGGTAAAGCCATCGCTCTGAAGGCCGCCAAAGACGGAGCGAACATCGTCATCGCCGCCAAGACCGCCGAACCCCACCCCAAACTACCGGGGACCATCTACACCGCCGCTAAGGAGGGTGAGGAGCTAATAGGCTAACTGCTAACATTCACGGAGCACCAAATATGGATTAATCCACCGCTGAAAATAGTCCCCAACAAAGTCACTATTTCCTGTTTGTTTGATAACAAGACACCAAACCAAACCAAACCAAACCAAACCAAACCAAACCAAACGGAGGATCTGTCTGGACCGGATCTGGTCAGTCTGTGAATTTGTGGCTAAATTGTTCCACCAATAGTCAGAGGTCAGAGGTCAGAGGTCATGTCTATCATGTTTAGTGAACCGTTTTTTCCACTTATATATTCTATATCTCACTTATAAGCCAATGACATTCAGTAATAGTGAACGGTAACATTTACTAGTCAGTATATTATACATGTATACAAGGTGAAAGGTATCAGCATGACATACAGTCTGCAGGTTAACAGTATTTCAGTTTGTTATTAAAGCATGTGTAGCTAAAGCATTCATCATAGAAGTGGTGTGTCACTTTGATCCGTTTATTCTATTATTATTATTATTATCATTATTATTTTGGGTTCATATCGCAGTAGCGACGTGTGGATGTGAGATGCAGTCAGGAGGAAAGCGAGGCGTAAATGTGCTTGGCGCTTGGTGTGAATGCACGGTAACACAATACGAAGCACAACATAACGTAACTTAAACCAACATAAACAACAGCACGATGTAATGATGTTAATGAACCTCTGACACGCTCCCCAGAAAACCTAAACACAGAACTGTTCTCCGCCTTTTCATTTTGAAAGAGCAACGACCAATGAGGAGACTCCAACAGTCGGCCGACCAATCCTGTAACTTCATCCCTCAGTAGACTTTAGTGTCTGTAGAGCTGCTGGTTCTCTGAGGTCCAGACAGAAACTACAGAGAGCAGCTGTTTCAGGAGATGATTCAGTAGGAACCAATAGGCTCGGGGGCTGAGAGACACAGACAGGAAGTCAGATAGTACCGGTACCGGGTCCGTCAGGTGGAAGAGGTCAAAGCTAGAACTGAATGTACAGTCAGTAGTGACTCACAGGAAGCCCGGCTGCAGTCACATCGTGCCAGAACCGATAAGCTATCATGGCGGGCGGTGCAGAGTTCAGCTGAGAGGAAGAGGCTGTTCCTGAGCCTGGAGGGCAAACAGTCGGTGTCCCCGTGGTGAGAGCTGAAGCGTTGGACGGTTTTCACCACCCTCTGCAGTGCATTCTGGTCCGAGACGGAGCAGTTACCATCCCAGGGTTCAGGTTCAGGGTCTCACTGGACCCCCTAGAAATGCATCTATATCAAGTATTTTTTCTTTTTTCTTTTTTTTTTTTACATATTTTTGGACATTTTTTACAGATATGTTTCACATATCTACTAATATTTTCCAGATTTTTTTCTGGATATTTTTCACATATTTGTCAGACATTTTATACACATATTTTCACATTTTACTAATATGTTTCGGATATTTTTCTAATATTTTGGGGATATTTTCTAGATTTTTTTCTGGATATTTTCACATATTTTTTGGGGGAAAAATTCGGATATTTTTCAAATATTTTTTATTTGCATAAAGTAGCCTAGACCTCAACTTTATGCAAATGAGGAGCGAGCGACGTGACGGTCCGTGCCGCCACGCTACCAGAATGCATTGCACGGCTGCTCACATAGACAATGAATGGGACGCGTGTTGAGGACGTAGCCTGTGGACACGGACTTTAAAGTTGAAGTCAATTCGTTCAATCTAATAGAAAACAATGAAACTGATTTAGTCCCTGACGCTGGCGTTGCATTCTGTCTGGAGGGTTTAATATGTAGCTACACACATCCCAAGACATTAGACCTCTCTGCGTTCACATCACATTCCCTCTACATTACTTTTTGTGAACCCCGACCTGAAAGTTCAAACTGCGCCTACGGTTGCCATACGATACCGAGACACAGTTGGTGAGAATGCTCTCGATGGTGCAGCGGTACAAGTTCACCAGAATCTGAGGAGACAGATGGACTTCCTTTAGTCCCCTCAGACGAAGAGACACTATTGAGCCTTCTTGACCGCGGTCCAAGTGTTGAGGGTCCAAGAGAGGTCCTCAGACATGTGGACACGCTCAGCCTCCGTCCCGTCGATACAGATGGGAGCGTGTGCTCCATCGTTGGTCTTCTTGGTGTTGAGGACCAGGACGTTTGTGACCAACATTAGAAAGTGATCGGTCTTCATGCTTTACGTTAGCATCACATGTGAATGAACTTGTTCTCTGTGCGTGTTTCAGTGGAGGCGGCCGGTGGGAAAGCGTTGGCTTGTGTCGTCGACATCCGTGATGAGCAGCAGGTCGGAGAAGCCGTTCAGAAAGCTGTCGACAAGTTTGGAGGTACAACATTTTTTACAGTGTTGAATAAAAACATCAGAGTCGATCTGTTCGGACATAAAAAATAACATTTCATAACAGGAGAAATGACACATTAAAAATAAATTACTGAACAAGTAAACAGATCAGAGAATCAGTTCAGTTAGAACAGAAATACTGAAGGTCACTTAATTATGTGTTTATTAGAAGAAAATTACAAAAATTAAAAAGAAACTACTGAAGAAGTTAACGACATTTAACAACAAAAAAATTGTATACAAAAATGTTATATGTTATATCTCTTTCTAAATGAATGCAGGCCTGGCATGTTTTTACAACGGAGCAAATGATGTGAGATTTTGAGAATTAAGTTTTAATATTACCCAAAAAAACAGTCGTAGTTATAATTTAAATATCCTAAAATCTCAGATAATACAGAGATTATTGGTGAAACCTGTAACTTCAGCTCATCACTCATTCGACACGTTAAAAAGTAAAAAGTATTAAAATGTCATATTAAAAAAAATATTCAAAATATTTTTTTTATTTAATAATTTTACATTCTTATTTAAAAAATGGCTTAAGTACTTAAACATGTTAATATGATTATTATATTAATATTAATATATGTTATTACAATATTATATAATATTTATTTGGTAATGTAAATCATTTTATACAAATTAGATATTGTTTCTCTCATGTAGATTTTTATTAAACTCTGCTGTAAATATTAATATTTTTATCATAGAAATCAAAGTGAAGGTTCTTTGAGAGTTTAGAAGTAAAAGATCCGGTTCGGTCTCCAGATCAGACCGACAGCTATGTAGCTCCGGCGGTGACATCATCACAGTGCTTGTGTCTGATTGGCAGGAATCGACATCCTGGTGAACAACGCCAGCGCCATCAATCTTAGCGGAACTCTGGACACGCCCTCGAAGAAGCTCGACCTGATGATGGGAATCAACGTGAGGGGAACCTACCTGACGTACGAATCTGACACACGCACACACACACGCACACACACACACACACACACACACACACAAACACACACACACGTCTGTACCGTGTATTGATTCGTAGGTAGGTAACGTCAAGTTGGGACGTCCCCGTAAACCACATTCTGAACAGGAGAAGAGTACTGTTAAGGTCCTGCAGAGACCAGTAGAGCGTTCTGAGATGAGCTGCTCATAAAGAGATTCAGTTAACGAGTTGATGTTAATTAGCTTCTGTAAACGAGCTGTTGCTAACTAGCTGTTGTTTATTAGATGATGTCAGCAAAGCTAATGAACACTGTTCATTAAATGTTGCTAATGAGCTTCAGTAAACGAGCTTTAGTAAACGAGCTTCAGTTAACGAACTTCAGCAATCAAGCTCCAGTTAAGGAACATCAGTTAAGGAGCTTCAGTTAACGGCCATTTAACAGGCTTCAGTTAACAAACTTCAGTTAACGAGCTTCAGTAAATAAGCTGCAGTTAACGAGCTTCAGTAAACAAGTTTCAGTAAACAAGCTCCAGTAAACGAGCTTCAGTTAACAAGCTCCAGTAAACGAGCTTCAGTTAACGAGCTCCAGTTAACAAGCTCCAGTAAACGAGCTTCAGTTAACGAGCTTCAGTTAACGAGCTCCAGTAAACGAGCTTCAGTTAACAAGCTCCAGTAAATGAGCTCCAGTTAACAAGCTCCAGTAAACGAGCTTCAGTTAACGAGCTCCAATAAACGAGCTCCAGTTAACAAGCTCCAGTAAACGAGCTTCAGTTAACGAGCTCCAGTAAACGAGCTCCAGTTAACAAGCTCCAGTAAACGAGCTTCAGTTAACGAGCTCCAGTTAACGAGCTCCAGTAAACGAGCTTCAGTTAACGAGCTTCAGTTAACGAGCTTCAGTTAACGAGCTCCAGTAAACGAGCTTCAGTAAACGAGCTTCAGTTAACGAGCTCCAGTAAACGAGCTCCAGTAAACGAGCTTAAGTTAACGAGCTCCAGTAAACGAGCTCCAGTAAACGAGCTCCAGTAAACGAGCTTCAGTTAACGAGCTCCAGTTAACGAGCTCCAGTAAACGAGCTTCAGTAAACGAGCTTCAGTTAACGAGCTCCAGTAAACGAGCTCCAGTTAACGAGCTTCAGTTAACGAGCTTCAGTTAACAAGCTCCAGTAAACGAGTTTCAGTAAACAAGCTCCAGTAAATGAGCTTCAGTTAACGAGCTCCAGTTAACGAGCTCCAGTAGACAAGCTCCAGTAGACGAGCTTCAGTTAACGGGCTCCAGTTAACGAGCTCCAGTAGACAAGCTCCAGTAGACGAGCTTCAGTTAACGGGCTCCAGTTAACGAGCTCCAGTTAATGTGCTCCAGTTAACGAGCTCCAGTTAATGAGTTCCAGTTAACGAGCTTCAGTTAACAAGCTCCAGTTAATGAGTTCCAGTTAACGAGCTTCAGGTAACGAGCGTCTGTATGTTTCAGGTCTAAACTGGTCATCCCTCACCTGCTGAAGAGTCTCAATCCTCACATCCTGAACCTGTCGCCGCCGATCAACCTCAACCCCGTCTGGTTCAAGAACCACACAGGTAACCATAGGAACTGACCAGACAACATCCCATCATACACCTGTGCTGTTCTAAAGACACGTCTCTTGGTTTGTTTATTTTTCAGCGTACACGTTGACGAAGTACGGCATGTCCATGTGCGCCCTGGGAATGGCCGAAGAGTTCAAAGGTCGAATTGCCGTCAACGCCCTCTGGCCTAAAACTGGTCAGTGGCTAAATGTTAGCATAGACTTCCATAGTAAACTAGCATGCTAACAGACTCTTCATAGTAAACTAGCATGCTAACAGACTCTTCATAGACTCCCATAGTAAACTAGCATGCTAACAGACTCTTCATAGTAAACTAGCATGCTAACAGACTCTTCATAGACTCCCATAGTAAACTAGCATGCTAACAGACTCTTCATAGACTCTTCATAGTAAACTAGCATGCTAACAGACTCTTCATAGACTCCCATAGTAAACTAGCATGCTAACAGACTCTTCATAGACTCTTCATAGTAAACTAGCATGCTAACAGACTCTTCATAGTCTCCCATAGTAAAGTAGCATGCTAACAGACTCTTCATAGACTCTTCATAGTAAACTAGCATGCTAACAGACTCTTCATAGTCTCCCATAGTAAAGTAGCATGCTAACAGACTCTTCATAGACTCTTCATAGTAAACTAGCATGCTAACAGACTCTTCACGATGCTAACCGTGCTCTGACCTGTGTGTTGTTGCCGTAGCGATCCAGACAGCAGCGATGGATATGTTGGGCGGAGAGGACATCGGTAAACAGTGTCGTACGACTGACATCATGGCGGACGCAGCCTACGCCGTCCTGTCCCGACCGAAGGACTACACGGGTCACTTCCTGGTGGACGAGGACATCCTGATGGAGATGGGAGTCAAAGACTTCGAGCAGTACGCCATCGAGCCAGGTGACGGCACGCTAACTGAGCTAACGCTAACCTAGCATGGGTAGTTGCAGTTTCCTACACGCTGTCATGTGGTACTCATGGTGGTCTCTGATTGGTCGACAGGTCACCCCCTGATGCTGGACTTATTCCTGGACGTAGAAGCAGAAACACCGGTCGAGCACGGTAACTACTACAGATACTGTAAATACTACTGCCAGTACTACTACAGATACTGTAAATACTACTGCCAGTACTACAGCTGATCTCAAGAGACAAAATAAAATCATCAAAACATATATTAATATATGTATATATATATATATATATATATATATATATATATATATATATATAAAATGTGTGTGTGTATGTATGTATATAGATGCCCCCTAAGGTCTTTACTGAGAGTCCCATGAAAACCCGTTTTTTGTCTCCCCGTTGCTAGGGGCGACCCCAGCCTCCAAAACGCCGTCATCATCATCAGCCTCCAATGCACCAATAGAAAGCACGTTTGACGCCATCAGAGCAGTCATCAACGATGACGTCGTCAAGTTGACGCAGGCCATCTATCGGTTCGATCTATCAGGTAACAGTCTGTTAGGAAGAGGAATATGTCCATATTAGGACATCCTGTGGGAGTCTTATGTCAATGTATTTATGTACATATAAGGAGATCCTGTAGGAGTGGTATTGATGTGAACGTGTTTATGTCCATATAAGGAGATCCTGTGGGAGTGGTATTGATGTGAACGTGTTTATGTCCATATAAGGAGATCCTGTGGGAGTGGTATTGATGTGAACGTGTTTATGTCCATATAAGGAGTTCCTGTGGGAGTGGTATTGATGTGAACGTATTTATGTCCATATAAGGAGATCCTATGGGAGTGGTATTGATGTGACCGTGTTTATGTCCATATAAGGAGATCCTGTGGGAGTGGCATTGATGTGAACGTGTTTATGTCCATAAAAGGAGATCCTGTGGGAGTGGTATTGATGTGAACGTGTTTATGTCTGCTGGAGCTGTTGCCCCCGCGACCCGATCCCGGATAAGCGGTTGAAGATGGATGGATGGTGTTTATGTCCATATAAGGAGATCCTGTAGGAGTGGTATTGATGTGAACGTGTTTATGTCCATATAAGGAGATCCTGTAGGAGTGGTATTGATGTGAACGTGTTTATGCCCATATTAGGAGAACACGAGGGCATTTGGTTTCTGGACTTGAAGAGCGGCTCTGGCAGCGCGGGGCAGGGCGAGCCGCCCGTCCAAGCCGACGTCGTCATGACGATGGACTCCGGCGACTTCAGCAAGATGTTCGCAGGTGAGCCATGTCCAGGGTAACGCTGAGAATGACGTCCAACACGGAGATAGACGAACTGATCTCGCCGTAGGAAACATGATGCTGTAACCATAGCGATGGTCTCAGTAAGATCTTTTGGTGTTGTTTCCGTGGTAACAGCTGTGTTGTCTTTCTGCGTGCCGTTTCAGGGAAGCTGAAGCCCACGCTGGCCTTCATGTCGGGAAAGCTGCGGATCAAAGGCGACATGACGCTCGCCATCAAACTGGAGAAACTCATGGGCCACATGAGCAAGGCCAAACTGTGAGACTGAAGCCCCGCCCCCGTTTGTAGCTGTACATGTTGCCTTAAAATAATACTAATTATTATAATAATAATAATAATAACATGTTAATAAAATCTACCTTGATAATGAACTGAAGCTGTGTGTTTAATCATGAGGACCTCATACGTACGGTACACACCGGGGACAAAATGAAACAGCTAAACGAAAACAAGGACTATAGGGTATACTCGTTGACCATTTTTGCGTTCAAACCTTTCACACCGAACCCGACATGAAAGTTGGCGTTCTCTGTATTCTACCAGAAATGAAACGTCTCTATAGACCCTTTTAGTGATGACGTCATGATGAGGTCACGGTGATAGCTGGAGGCTAACGCTAGCAGTGGGCTAACATTAGCTGGAGGCTAACGCTAGCAGTGGGCTAACATTAGCTGGAGGCTAACGCTAGCAGTGGGCTAACATTAGCTGGAGGCTAACGCTAGCAGTGGGCTAACATTAGCTGGAGGCTAACGCTAGCAGTGGGCTAACATTAGCTGGAGGCTAACGCTAGCAGTGGGCTAACATTAGCTGGAGGCTAACGCTAGCAGTGGGCTAACATTAGCTGGAGGCTAACGCTAGCAGTGGGCTAACATTAGCTGGAGGCTAACGCTAGCAGTGGGCTATCATTAGCTGGAGGCTAACGCTAGCAGTGGGCTATCATTAGCTGGAGGCTAACGCTAGCAGTGGGCTAACATTAGCTGGAGGCTAAGGCTAGCAGTGGGCTAACATTAGCTGGAGGCTAACTAAAGGAAACACTGGAGGCTAACACTAGCAGTGGGCTAACATTAGCTGGAGGCTAACACTAGCAGTGGGCTAACATTAGCTGGAGGCTAATGCTAGCAGTGGGCTAAAGCTCCACATCTAAATGTCCTCTGTGTTGTTGGCTGAATCCAGATCTCAGACATTAGAGATGAGTAACTGTGATTGGAGCTCTAGAGCTACAATATCAGAGAAGCGTTTCAGAGACGGAGAGGAAATGATGCTAATATTTAGCCTTCTGCTAACAGCAGCTAACATGAGCCGTTAGCTGCTGTTAGCAGAAGGCTAATCTATTAGCAACCCTTTCTCTCTGTCTCTGAAACGCTTCTCTGATATTGTCCGACTCTCTTTGTGACTGACTTTACTGAAGGAGAGTTAACTAGAGACATCCACAGATTTATACGCCCTCAGTTTATCTTTCCAGCGCTGCCGTTGGCCACCAGCCTGCTGGACGGACGGCCGGCTACTTAGCTAGCTTAGCTCTCTAATTCCACCATGCTGTCATGAAACACAGGAAATGAGGTGAACAAAGTCGTCCCTCATCTGGTGATAGCACGGTGCTTTCCTACGCTGTGACCAGAGTGTGAGGATGAAGCATTAAAGCTGCAGTAGTCAGTATATTTTTGGCATCATTGGGCAGACATCCCATAATAACCTTTCAGTATATTGTAATTCAAGTGTTCTGAGAGAGAACTAGACTTCTGCTCCTCCTCATGGCTGTTTACAGACTTTAGAACATCTAGCCTGACGGGAGACTTTGACCAATCACAGGTCAGTTCAGAGAGAGAGCGTTCCTATTGGCTGAGCTCCGGCTGGTGGGCGGGGCTTGGTATTTCCCCAGCAGATCTCAACATGGCCGCCGGGTCACAAACTCTCTCATTCTACAGCTAAACAGCATCGGTGCAGTTTGAACGTTAAGGTCGAGGGTTTAATGTATTGAGATGTATTAAACCCTCCAGACAGAACGCAACGCCAGCATCAGGGACTCAATCACTTTGATTGATTTCTATTAGAATGAACGAACGGGCCGTTTAGAGCTGAACTTTTGTCAGACGCTGTTTCTATTTATTCCTGATTCCAACAAACGAGGAACGCTGGAGATGACTGAGTTACCACTCGTAATATTGTGACTTTATTGTGTAAACCTCAGATGTTTCTTCCCTCAATGTGGCCCTAATACTCGTACACTCGTACATTTGCAGTTGTTGATGGTGAAGTGTTCCAGCAGCAGAAGGACCTGCAGGATCTCTGCTTCACACACTGAAGGAGTCTGTTACTGAAAGAGCTTTATAACAGCTGACAACAAACAGACATCAAACTACTTTCTGCATTTATTAGAAAGAGTTTTCTTTTCATGATCTGTTATTTCCTCCATTAAAGTTTATTAAGCACACAGTTAAAGTCAGAGAGAGAAGGAGGGTCTGTCTTTTACACCTTTTACATCATTTATCCTCATTTCCATTCAGTCACATGAGGCTGATCATTCCTGAGCGTTGGGTTTGATATGAGTCATCATTTTCCCTCAAACATTCAGCCTGATACATAATTTATAGTGTCAGAATATCAATAACTACAGACACTAATAATGAATAAATAATATAAAGATATTGATCCAGTAGAGATGGTTCCTGATCCTCTAAGCAGGACTCAGTCCACAGTAGAGATGGTTCCTGGTCCTCTAAGCAGGACTCAGTCCACAGTAGAGATGGTTCCTGGTCCTCTAAGCAGGACTCAGTCCACAGTAGAGATGGTTCCTGGTCCTCTAAGCAGGACTCAGTCCACAGTAGAGATGGTTCCTGGTCCTCTAAGCAGGACTCAGTCCACAGTAGAGATGGTTCCTGGTCCTCTAAGCAGGACTCAGTCCACAGTAGAGATGGTTCCTGGTCCTCTAAGCAGGACTCAGTCCACAGTAGAGATGGTTCCTGGTCCTCTAAGCAGGACTCAGTCCACAGTAGAGATGGTTCCTGGTCCTCTAAGCAGGACTCAGTCCACAGTAGAGATGGTTCCTGGTCCTCTAAGCAGGACTCAGTCCACAGTAGAGATACAGACTGCAGCTGTTATTCATGTGCAGGTGTTTGTTCAACAGGTAACAGACTACAGAGAGAAACACTGCTGCTCTGATAACTCTGTTTCTTTATTAGTATTAGATCAGTTCAGACTGACAGCTGATCCAGATGTGATCAGCAGATCCAGATGTGATCAGCTGATCCAGATGTGGTCAGCTGCTGCTGTCATCAGAAACGGTCGTTGCTTCATGTGACTCTTCAGAGGAAACGACGTCTCATGTCTCTAAAGACATATTTCCTCGTTTCCTATCTCCTCGAGTCGTTTCCTCGCCTCCTCCGCTCTCATCTCTTGTGGGCGGGACTAAGACGCGAGGAGAGGAGTCAAGCCGTATAAAATCAGAAATGGGAAAGGTTTCTCTGAAGTCACGTGACGACAGAATCTTCAGAAGCGCCTTTCAACAACACGGAAACTCTGTCTCTTCCTCCTCCTCCTCATCAGAGACCAACAGCACAGGTAAGAGCTCTTTAAAGTGTTCCCATCAGCAGTTATCACCAGATACAGAGAGTTTGTAACTTCTTCCACTTGCTGCTCGGTGTCTCGTGCGCGCGCGTTGTTCAGACTCCAACACAGCAAGAGCGCGTGGCGGAGTGTTAGGGGCGGACGGGCAGTCAGCAGTGATGTCGAGCTGAAGCTTCATGAAGCTTCATGAAGCTTTGAAGCTTTCCAGCAAATTGGTTGGCAAAAGGGTTCATTTCTCTCATCTTCATGTGCAGGAAACCACCTGGTGGTCAAAGAGTGTAAAACAGGCAGATATGATCTGAACCATGTGATCAGATAAGATATTCCTGTATTAGTCCCTCAGTGGGGGGATGTGCAGTGTACAGCAGCAAAGAGGATATATAGTGCAGAAAACAAGAAGCATCAGCTAACAGTAAAAAAAAGCTTAACAAAGTGAAACAAAATATGAACCATTAAATAGGAGGAAGTATAAAAATAGGAGCAGTATATACAGTATTGACAATAAACACACTATTAACAACATTGCACAAGTGGAAAAGGATATTGCACAGCGAGAATGAAATGAAATTCCACCTGAAAATATCAGGTTATTGTCAGTTTTTGGTGTGTAAGTGTTAGTGGTCCACTGGGACCACAGATCTGTGATATTCTGTATTTAGAGCCAGTAAAGGCTGAATGACTAAACAATGAAAAACAAATCTATTACAATGTAATCCATTTATATCTATATAATATATAATATAATGTCTATTTTATAGTAAGTATATTATGAGTATATAACATACATGTATAATAAACTGTAATTGTTTTATGAGTAATGCCTCTTATGTGTGTAAACCAATCCTTTGGTCAATAATTGTATTGTAGTGAAGAACTGAACCACTTCCTGAACCAGTCAGCGGTACGGCCGGGCAGCGAGGCTTCGGACGTCATCAATGACGTCATTGGTCTAAAACGATACAAGCCTCGATACGCGCATCGCGGAAAACTTCCTGGATTACTCGACACACGCTCCGACGCCTTGGCACGTCACATAACATCAGTAGCAAACAGCTTTGACGGGGGGGGGCATTTTTTTTCACCTCATATAGGCCTAGCCTTTATTAAGTGTATCTTTAACATTATCAGGTTTCATGAAAGAAATAAACTGACAGAGAGGTGTATACATACTGCCACTTATGTGCACAGGCTCGCACGGACGCATACACATGCTGTTATGTCCACAAAAACAGGTTATAAACTGATGGTCCGTGTCCACAGCCTCCGTCCTTTCCACGCTCCCCATTCATTGTCTATGTAAGCAGCCGCGCAATGCATTCTGGTAGCGTGGCGTCGCGATTCGAGAGACTAGGCGTCACGACGCCCGCTCCTCATTTGCATAAAGTTGAGGGCTCGTCTACTTTATGCAAATCACGGGCGTCCGACGCGACTCGCCGCCTCTCCAAACTCCCGAGGATCTTTTAAAATAAACGTTGTCGATCCAAAATAAAGACAGATTCAGCAACTGCGTGGATTATTTCTCACCTCAAATGTTTTCAGAAACACATTTCAGTGAACTATTTTCGTGAAATAAGAAATAAAGTTTCCAAACGAGCCTCCAGACTGGCTCCAGTTTGAAAGCTGGGAGCAGCAGCCAACGGCGGGAAAGCGTTCGTCCAATCAGGAGCCGAGTGCCTTGTTTCTAGGGACAGCACACCAAGCGTCCAATGTTGGGAAGCGTCGCGTCCCCTCGCGATAAAAAACACCCCTGTGGACACAAACCATCACACCGTGTCCAAACCACATACATATCAGCTGTGAGCTCCAGATCAGACCGCAGCTGGAGACATAACCACTTAAAAGATGGGTTAGTTGCAATCTTCCTACATTTGTACTTTTTTATCAGAAAACACGTTTTATTTGTGATATTTACTGGAAATAACATACGATATAGCCAAGAGCAAGTAGGTTGTTATCTAGTGATCTTCTCCAGCCAACTGCCACCTCATTATGGTTTCTGTTTTGAAACGAGGAGGTACTGGAGGCTACAGATAACTCATAAGGCACGCCCTGCGTCCTGCTAGAGCCAGGGTCAAAATGTGCACACAGACGGGTACCGAGATAAACAGGCAGTTAAACAACACATTAATCTAACAGTCTGACTGATTTCTTCATAACTATAATTTAAGTTAATAAAGACTAAATGTGGATGTTTGTCTCACCAGTTGTTGTCCCTGCTCAGCCTGCTGTAGTGTAACATTAGTCCATTGTTTAATTCCACAATACTGAACAGAATAATCCAAACAGGTAGAAGAAGTAAGATGTGAGAGGAGAACAGGATGCTTTTTACTCTCTTGGTCCTCTCTTGTGCTTTAATGCACCAGGTCTGTAGGTCTACTTTCTCTCTTTTTTTTCTATTGAGCTAGATTAAAAAAAACAAAAAAAAAACAAACACTCAAATGGAGCGGATCAAAACGAGGCTTCTTACTGAAATATTGTAGTGACGGGTCATATTTCCCAGAGTTTCCATAGTTGTCTCTTTGTGCTGTGTGTTCATGTTTTATTTGAACCATTAGTGAGGTGGCTGTTATATTTTTGACAGGTAGAATGTAGTAAAGTTGGGCGCCTGGTTAGCTCAGTCGGTAGAGCGGGCGCCCATGTATGGCCAAGGCTCAGGCCTAGCCGCGGTGGACCCGGGTTCGAATCCGACCTGTGGACTTTTCCGCATGTCATCTCTCTCTCCCCCTTTCCAGGACTCTATCCACTGTCCTATCAATAAAATGCTTAAAAAATGCCCCCCAAAAACAATAATTTAAAAAAAAAAAAGAATGTAGTAAAGTTTCACTAGTGAACGTTATTACATATAACTGCGAGCGTCAATGCCTGTGCTGAAAGTGTCAGTAATCAAGTTAATATTTTCATTTACATCCAGGACAACTGACCCGGTTTTCTCGGCTCATTTTATCTAAACTAATCAGCCGTTCCTCTCAATGTGAGTGACAGGAAAAAATAGGAACCGTGTATCCGACAGAAGTTCAGACAAAACGTGGCGCCGCGCTGTCCAGTTAGGACCCTCCAATAGAAAGCAATGTAATCAAGCCCAAGTACATGTCGTTTCCTAAATGCAAAACTATCACTGTTTTGTGCTTTATTTTGCATTGCAGTGTTAAGTCCTTCCATTACCAAACTGTATGACTTTATAGCCTAGCTGTAAAAGTATTTCAGTTTAGTTTTTTTGTCAGGAGATAATTCAGCTGAGGGGGCACAGTGACCTTCTCGGGCAGGCCTGGACCCCCATGACCCCCACATAACGCCCCTAACGCCGACGCTGGTGTTCACACCAGTTCCTGCTGTCAGCCCGTTAAAGTTCCTGTTAGTAACTTGTTTCAGGTATAAATCATTGCTGGTCGGTGTCTCATGGTCTCTCGTGTGTCTCATGGTCTCTCGTGTGTCTCATGGTCTCTCGTGTGTCTCCGCTGTTCAGACTCAGACTCCAACACAAACTCCAGTGAAGCACCAAAACCTCTTGGTTGTATCTAGTGAAGCTGTTAAACAGTGTTGGCCGCGGTCGGAGGACGCGGGGGAGACCGTAGCTTTGGTCTCCAGGACCGGAGTCTCTGCTGTACTCTGCTCCTCTGCTCCTCTGCCTGCCTTCACTCACACACCACGCTCCTTCTCTCTCTCTCTCCACCTCTCCCGTGCATGCTGCTCACTCCACACTGCAGAAGAGTTAGTTTAGCTCTGAGAATATCTAGTGAATGTTCAGTGGACGTTTGTGCAGAAATAACTGCTGCAGCTCCTCCAGACCAACAGAGGTTTCCCGTGTCTTGTGAAGTGACGGGGCTCCGCAGAGAGAAACGTTATCGTCTCCGACCAAAACTCCGGCGTCTCCCCCGTTCCCTCCGGCCGCGGTCGGGAGGCTGAGGCGGGAAAAGCCAACACTAGGATCAGCATTGATTCATGGAGAGACCTTGGTCTGGTCAGCTAACATTACTGCCAAGCAGCTGAAATATAGAGTGATATTGTGCTTTTAGCTGACGTGTGTCTCCTCACTGTGTTGAGCGATGCTCCTTCATGTCTATGGAGGAGCTGCAGCAGTTATTTCTGCAAAACGTCCACTGAACATTCACTAGATATTCTCAGAGCTAAACTAACTCTTCTGCAGTGTGGAGTGAGCAGCATGCACGTGAGAGGTGGAGAGAGAGAGAGAGAACACGCGCGGTGTGTGAGTGAAGGCAGGCAGAGGAGCAGAGACTCCGGCCACACGCGAGCGCGCATGGGATCCCGACCCGGTAGTCCCGTCCGTTTAGTTAACAATTGTTTTCTTAAATTGAGTTTTCATTCATAATCAATAATTCTGAAACATGAGAGACATTTTTCCAGCTTTAAAGAACAAACCTGTGTTTTAGTGATTTAGCACATTGACTAGAAATCCTTTAAAAACATAACACGTTAACTTTTACAACAGAAATTCATAGAGAGCTCATCACTGATTCGATACTGTTCTATATCTAATATTTTACAGTTCCCAGTAAAACATGTAAAGTTAAATATGTGAATCTATTTCCCCGTTTCCAGTCGTTATGCTAAGCTAGACTAACCAGCTGCTGGTTTACCATTTTATACGATAATAATGCAAATGTTATTGTTTTTCTGAAATGCTAAAGTGTGTAGAAGTTGGGCTCAGACTAGACGGGCGTGTCCCTTCAGTGTTTAATCCTGTCGGTTACCGTTCAGTATCTGATGACATCAGAACAGCTGACAGGAAGTGAAGGTTACTGACTAGTTTTTCTATCATCCAGAGAACTCAGACGCTGCTCCATCATCAAGCTGCTGTGAACACGTTACCATGGCAACGTGAGTAACACCAACGTTTACAGTTTTACAGTACATCAATACATTACTATATTATTTCATCAATACATTGCTGCATTATTACGTCAATAAATTACTATATTATTATATCAATACATTATTACATCAATACATTACTACATTATTACATCAATACATTACTACATCAATACATTAATACATTACTACATCAATACATTACTACATGACTACGTTCTTGCATTATTACATTAATACTTTACTACATTACATTACTGCAATATTATATTACTACATCAATACATTACTACATAGATATATTACTACATTACATCAATAACGTACTACATTATTACATGACTACATCAACACATTACTACATTATTACATCAATACATTACTACATTATTACATCGATACATTACTACATCAATTCGTTACTACATTACTACATCAATACGTAACTACATTGTTACATCAATAACGTACTACATTATTACATGACTACATCAACACATTACTACATTATTACATCGATACATTACTACATTACCACATCAATTCGTTACTACATTACTACATCAATACGTAACTACATTGTTACATCAATACCTTATTACATTATTACATCAACACATTACTACATTATTACATCAGTACATTACTACATTATTACATCAACACATTACTACATTATTACATCAATACATTACTACATTATTACATCAATACATTACTACATTATTACATCAACACATTACTACATTATTACATCAACGCATTACTACATTATTACATCAACGCATTACTACATTATTACATCAACGCATTACTACATTATTACATCAACGCATTACTACATTATTACATCAACGCATTACTACATTATTACATCAACGCATTACTACATTATTACATCAACGCATTACTACATTATTACATCAACACATTACTACATTATTACATCAATACATTACTACATTATTACATCAACGCATTACTACATTATTACATCAACACATTACTACATTATTACATCAACACATTACTACATTATTACATCAACACATTACTACATCAATGCATTACTACATTATTACATCAATACATTACTACATTATTACATCAATACATTACTACATTATTACATCAACACATTACTACATTATTACATCAACACATTACTACATTATTACATCAACACATTACTACATTATTACATCAATACATTACTACATTATTACATCAACACATTACTACATTATTACATCAATACATTACTACATTATTACATCAACACATTACTACATTATTACATCAACACATTACTACATTATTACATCAATACATTATTACATCGTCACTATACCGCACCGTTGTGACGAAAAGAGAGCTGAGCCGGAAGGCAAAGCTCTCGATCTACCGTTCAATCTTCGTTCCTACTCTCACCTATGGTCATGAGGGTTGGGTCATGACCGAAAGAACGAGGTTGCGGGTGCAAGCGGCCGAAATGGGTTTCCTCAGGAGGGTGGCTGGCGTCTCCCTTAGAGATAGGGTAAGAAGCTCAGTCATCCGTGAGGGACTCGGAGTAGAGTCCTTGCTCCTTTGCGTCGAAAGGAGCCAGTTGAGGTGGTTCGGGCATCTAGCACGGATGCCTCCTGGGCGCCTCCCTTGGGAGGTGTTCCAGGCACGACCAGCTGGGAGGAGACCACGGGGAAGACCCAGGACTAGGTGGAGAGATTATATCTCTACTCTGGCCTGGGAACGCCTCGGGATCCCCCAGTCAGAGCTGGATAATGTGGCCCGGGAAAGGGAAGTTTGGGGTCCCCTGCTGGAGCTGTTGCCCCCGCGACCCGATTCCGGATAAGCGGTTGAAGATGGATGGATGGACATTACTACATTATTACATCAACACATTACTACATTATTACATCAATACATTACTACATTATTACATCAATACATTACTACATTATTACATCAATACATTACTACATCATTACATCAATTCGTTACTACATTACTACATCAATACGTAACTACATTGTTACATCAATACCTTATTACATTATTACATCAACACATTACTAGTGTGTACATTACAACGCTACTGAGGCTCCTGACGGTGGATTCAATCAATCAATATGTCTTGTTTGTTCCTTGTTACTGATGGAGAGTTCAATCATCCAATCCACCAAACAACTCAAAACAAGAGTGAATACCAACAGGAGAATACACTGTTTACCATTGACGGAGCATTTTGGCAAATATTTCTTGGGCGCTACCCACATAATCAGCTGTGCTGCTCATCCCACAAATGCATGATCCTTACAAGTTGGACATCATTGCGAAGGTAAATAAACAGGCTTTCCAACCATGTAAAATACAATGACCATTAGCATTGTAACAACAGAGAAATAATCCACCAAACACAAGTTTCCAAACTTTGTTTTTCCAATTTATTTATACTTTTTAAAATATTAAGCTTTTTCCACATTTTTTTTACAATGTAACTCAATGGAGAAAATCTTCAAATCCTCTTAAACCTACTCCACTTTGAAATGCTACTGCTTGCGCACACTTTCAGCTACAGACTCCATTTAAACTTTAAATGGGTTACAAGTCTTTGAACTATTAAGCTATGATTCAGCTTTTTGATTATTTTTTCAGAGTTTCAGATTTTATAATGGGTGTGTATTGCGTGGATCGTTTAGGGCTTTAACTGAGGGGGTCTTTTTCAGGTAGTACCTTCTCTGTGTTTTCACCAGTCATTCCCAACCATGACTCAACACTCAGCACTACTATAACTATTACTAATACTACTACTGTTGCTGCTGCTGCTACTACTACTACTACTACTGCTACTGCTACTACTGCTACTACTGCTACTACTACTACTACTGCTGCTACTGCTAATACTACTACTGCCACTACTACCACTGCTACCACTGCTACTACTACTACTACTACTACTACTACTACTGATACTACCACTACTACCACTGCTACTACTACTACTACTACTGCTACTGCTACTACTACTGCTGCTACTACTACTGCTAATACTACTACTGCCACTACTACCACTACTACCACTGCCACTACTACCACTACTACTACTACTGCCACTACTACTACTACTACTACTACTACTGCTTCTGTTCCTACTGATTCTACTACTACTACTACTACTACTACTGCAACTACTACTACTACTGCTACTGCTACTATCACTACTACTACTACTGCTACTACTAGTACTACTACTACTACTACTACAGCTGCTGCTCCTTCTGCTACTACTACTAATACTAACTACTACTACTACTGCAACTACTGCTACTGCTGCTACTGCTACTACCACTACTACTACTACTGCTACTACTAGTACTACTACTACTACTACTACAGCTGCTGCTCCTTCTGCTACTACTACTAATACTACTACTACTGCTATTACTACTACTACTGCTTCTATTCCTACTGATTCTACTACTACTACCACTACTACTACTCCTACTACAGCTGCTGCTCCTTCTGCTACTCCTACTAATACTACTACTACTACTATTGCTGCTACTACTGTTACTACTGCTTTTGCTACTAATACTACTATTACTACTACTACTACTACTACTAATACTACTGTTACTACTACTACTACTACCAGTGATGTTACTGCTACCACTACTACTATTATTACTGCTCCTGCTCCTTCTGCTACTAATTCTTCTACTATCACTACAACTCCTAATGCTACTTTCCACCCAAATACCACTTTCTGTGTAACAACTTATAGATTTTAAAGGTTCATTCAGTGAAAATACTATTTATGTCCAAGCACTTATAGTTTTAAAGGTTTATTTTACCCAAATACTACTCTCTCCCTCTCTGTCTCTCTTTGTATTTAGCAATGAAGTTCCTCTGTCTGATATATATACAAAGCATTTCTTCGTTCTGCCTATTCAGGAAAATTCAAATTTACCACTTTTTTTTTTGAAATCAAGATCTTTTTATTGGGTTTTTTTTGCAGTATATAGCAAAAGTACAGCGCTATTCGGTAACCAAAAAAGAATGACAGGTATGAGTATACATTATTAGCAGCTGGCACCAATGCCAACAAATAAACAAGTCAAAACAAAGGATGTATATAAACAATAAAACAATCCCTCCCCAGTCACTGCCAGCTCGCCATATGGAAAGCTAACTGTCACGCCAATGACTTGCGATGAATGATTGAATACTTTGTGATGTAGTAAAGCTGCACTTAGTAATCAAGTATTTACAGTGTCTGGAATGTATCTAAAAAAAGGCCCCATGCTTTCAGGAATCTCCCATGTGAATATTGAAGCGAGTATCTGATTTTCTCAAGCTTTAAGCAAGACATGATGCCCGCCAACCATTGTGTGTGAGTGGGAAGGGCAGCGCCCTTCCACCTGAGCAGGATTGCTCGCCGAGCCAGAAGGGAAACAAAGGATAAGGTGCGTCGTTTTTCTGCAGTTAATTGCGTCTCACTTCCGGTGACCCCGAACAGAGCAACCAGAGGGTTTGGTTCTAATTTGACGTTTAACACCTGAGATAAAGTTTGAAAGATCTCCGTCCAATAGTTTGTAAGACTAGAGCATGACCAGTACATGTGAATAAGGGAGGCTTCAGCGCTTTTGCACTTGTCACAGTTGGGACTAATCTCAGGATACATGCGAGACAGTTTGGCTTTTGAGATATGAGCCCTATGCACCACTTTAAACTGAAGTAAGCAGTGACGAGCACATAGAGAGGATGAGTTAACCTGCTTCAGTATGGAATTCCACATATCCGGTGATAGAGAGAGGCCTAAGTCCTCCTCCCATGCTGCTCTGAGCTTGTCCATGGGGGCACGCTTCAAGTCTGATATCATGCCATAGACAACGGAGATAAGCCTTTTGTGTGATGGATTTAAAGAAAGGATCGTATTGACAATTGTCGCGTCTGTCGATGCAGAGCTGGACAACTGAGAGAGCACAAAGCGCCTTGCTTGTAGATATCTAAAAAAGGTGGACTTAGGAAGACTGAATTTTTTGCTTAGCTGCTCGAATGATGCCAAAGTATTATCTACAAATAAATCTTTGAAACGCACAATACCTTTCCTGTGCCATTCTTGAAAAACAGGGTCCTGAATAGATGGTTTGAAAAGATGATTTGACGCAATGGGGCTTAGAGTAGAGAAGCTGTTCAAGTCAAAGTATTTCCTGAATTGAGCCCATATTCTTAAAGAATGTTTAACTACCGGGTTCCTAATAGATTTCATTGAGGGGAGCGGAAGCGAGGATCCAAGCAATGCAAGAACAGACAGGTTATCGTCCGAGTGGAGTTCCATCGCTACCCAGTAAGGACAGTCGGGCTGATTGTAAAAGAAGGACCAAAACGCAAGACATCGCAAGTTAGCAGCCCAATAATAGAAACAAAAATTTGGAAGTGCCAGACCACCAGTAGCCTTGGTTTTTTGGAGATGTACCTTGCTAAGACGGGGACGCTTACCCTGCCATATATAGGCGGATATAATTGAATCAAGTTGATTGAAAAAAGATCTGGGGATAAAAAGTGGTAGGGCCTGAAAGAGGTAGAGAAATTTGGGTAGGATGGTCATTTTGATGGAATTGATACGCCCCACGAGAGACATGGAAAGAGGTGACCACTGTTTCAGTGTTTGTTTAATCTGGTTTAACAGAGCAATAAAATTCTCCTTAAATAAATCTTTGTACTTTTTAGTAATTGAGATGCCCAAATAGGAAAACTTATTTTTTTCAATTTTGAAAGGCAGGTTGGTAAGGTCTAAGGCTCGTGCTTCATCATTGATGGGAAAAAGCTCGCTTTTGTTGAGATTTAATTTGTATCCCGAAAATTGACCAAACTGATTGAGCAACGACAGAGCGGGGGGTAGTGAGGTACCTGGGTTTGAGACAAAGAGCAAGAGGTCATCAGCATAAAGTGAGACCCTATGCTCTGTGTTGCCCCTCCAAATACCAGATATGTCCCTGCAACTGCGGAAGGCTGTGGCAAGCGGTTCGATGGCTAGATCAAAAAGTATGGGGCTCAGAGGGCACCCTTGACGGGTTCCACGATGTAAGTTGAATGGTTTAGATGGTTTAGACTGCTGGGAGTTAGTACGAATTGAGGCTGAGGGAAGCAAATATAGTAGCTTAATCCACGAGGTAAATTTCGGGCCGAAACCAAATTTGTCCAGAACAGCAAATAAGTAGTTCCATTCAACGCGGTCAAATGCTTTCTCCGCATCGAGAGACACAACACACTCAGGCACTTTCTCAGATGCAGAGTAGATGATATTGAATAGTCGTCGTATGTTAAAGTACGATTGTCTGCCCTTGACAAAGCCAGTTTGGTCTTTGGATATAATTGTAGGAATGACATTCTCCAGTCTACGGGCTAGGACCTTAGCCAAAATTTTTGCATCTGTGTTTAAGAGGGAGATGGGCCTGTAGGAAGCACATTCGGTTGGGTCTTTACCTTTTTTAGCAATGAGAGTGATATAAGCCTCGGTAAATGATTGAGGAAGGGAACCTTGCCTACAGGATTCAGATAGGACTGAACATAACTGTGGGGAAAGTAGCGAGGAGAACTTTTTAAAAAATTCTGCCGGGAAACCATCGGGACCCGGACTCTTACCTGACTGCATTGAGGAAATTGCTAAAGCTATTTCTGCCTGAGATATGGGCTCTTCCAGTCTCTTCCTGAAGTCCAAAGAAAGTTGGGGAATATTTAGACTGTGCAGGAAGTCAAGAATTACATTACGATCGGCCTGAGACTCTGAGGTGTAAAGCTGGGAATAAAAATCCCTGAATGTCTCATTAATTTGTGAATGATCTGAAGTTATGTGACCATTTGACATTCGGATTTTGGAGATATTTTGTTTTGCTTTGAAGCCTTTGAGTTGGTTGGCTAGCATTTTGTCAGATTTGTCTCCATATATGTAAAACCTGGCCTTGTTTTTTAAAAGCAAGTGTTCAGTTGAGTGAGTTGTAAGCAGGTCAAATTTGGTTTTGAGTTCTAATCGTTTTTTATAAAGGTCTGGACTTTGAGTTTGAGCATATTGTTTGTCTATCTCTCCAATTTGGTGGGCCAGATCTAAGCGCTCTTTATAGGATTTTCTCTTCACTTGAGCAGTGTATGCTATGATCTGCCCCCTAAGATAAGCTTTAAGAGCATCCCATACAATTAGGCTAGAGGTTTCAGGGGATATATTAGTAGTAAGAAAAAAGGCTATCTCTTTCTCCATATGTTTCACAAAATTATCGTCAGACAGTAGGGTTGAGTTAAACTGCCAGTGCCTGCTCCTCTGTGGGAGGCCAGGGAGGGACATGGTCAAACCAATAGGAGCGTGGTCTGAAATGACAATACTCTGATAGGCGCAGGACTGAACCAGCGGGACTAGTCGGTTGTCGATAAAAAAATAATCGATCCTGGAGTATGTATGATGGACGTGCGAGAAGAACGAGTATTCCCTATCGTTTGGATGTAGAGAGCGCCACACATCACAGACACCGTAGTCAGAGAGAAAGGCTTGAATGAAAGAGGCTGATTTACTTATTGTGCTGGGGTTAGTGGAAGATCGGTCTAAAACTGGGTCTAGCCAACAATTGAAATCACCACCAAGTATGAGAGAGTATGTGCTGAGGTCTGGCAGCAGAGAAAACAAATGTTCGAAAAAACCTACATCATCTGAGTTAGGGGCATACACGTTCACAAGCACTACCAGTGTGTCATATCATTTCCCAGATACAATAACATATCGACCGAACTTGTCAGCAATCACATTGTATGGTTCGAAGGAAATACTTTGACTGATAAGGATTGAAACCCCTCTGGCTTTGGCTTGAAAAGCGGAGTGAAATTTCTGCCCCATCCAGCCTGACAGAAGACGACCACTGTCTGAACTGCGAATATGGGTTTCTTGCAGGAAGGCTATTTCTGTTTTAAGTTGTTTGAGGTGTGAGAAAACCTTCTTTCTTTTAATGGGGTGGTTCAAACCCTTGACATTCCAGCTCTGTAGTTTTAAGTGCCTATCCATGCAGCTTGACTAAAAAGGTTAGGACGTGAGCACAGTATTCAAGTGGTTGCTTTAAGCTACAGCTGTAGCAGGTCAGTGGAGACCAGGAGTGACTAGTGTACAGTAATAGGTTTGTGTAAGTTACTAAGGTGTTACTGGCAGTGACATATCCCTTCCCCCCACCCTCCTCCCCAACCAAGAAAACTGCTAAAAAAGAAAGCAGCAAGCTCTTCAGAACAAACATTGCACAACAACAACTCTTCCTGTCTTAAACTAAATTAACTGCTGCTCCGGTATATATACAAAAGTAGATTTCAAGCACCTCTAAAACAATATTTTGGCTTAAACAATCAACTTTATGAACTGTGGAAGCTGGGAAGCTCTAGCACGAGTTTCAGAAATCAGAAATCAAAATTAAAAACAAAATTTCAACAAAACCACAGAAGCAGGAATCAGACAGTCATATGGAATTGTGATTTCAAAGTAGACAGAAAAAAGAGAGAGGAGAAAAAAAAATGGATTCACTTGTGCCATAGCAGATAGCTAAGTAGTTGAATTAACGGTACAGGACAAGACCCACTTAAGTACTAACAAACGTAGAATAACCAGTCTTTAAAATGATAATTCCAGCTTGAAATGTGAACTAACTGTTCAACTGGCCCTTTAAAATACAGCGCAGATTCTAATTGAAACGGCATCACACTCAGAAAGGGCAAAGCTGTCATATGTGATAACAGCTCCAGAGAGCCAGTATAGAACCAGGCTAAATAAAGTAATGTTTGCTTGTAAATGTTTGCAACTGTCTGTATATGTAGCTTTACAAGAGAGCATCGCAGAAACACGTGCATAGTCTGGATAAATGCACATGTTCACCGATGTAAACAAACCCACGTGACAGTTACCATGCAGCACTGCGTGTAAACTGGTAGGGCTATAGACAGTGCTACCTCTCATCCAGTGGGTCCATAGTTACTAAAGAGTCCCTTTATGAATGTTCCGGTGACCTGCGGAGGCTGCTGATGTACTTGTGTGCCTCGTCCACTGAGCTGATCCACTTTCTGGCTCCGCTGTACGGAGCCGGGCTGGGTAGAGCAGAGCAGGCTTCTGTCCCAGTTGATAAAGTTCTGCCATCACGTCTCTGTGTTCCCCCCGCTGGTTCACAACTTCAGGGCAGTAGTCCTCCAGAACACGGATGGGCTTTACCTCTCCGCCGTGCCTCTCTGATGAGCAGATCCTTCGCCTGATACCGGTGCAGGCGGAGAATAACCGGGCGCGGTCGCTGTCCGGGGGCCGGTTTAGCAGCTAGGGAGCGGTGGGCCCGGTCCAGTTCTGGGAGGGATGGCAGTGTCTCGGTACTGAACACCTCGCGCAGCAAATTTGAGAAGAATTCAGTGGGGCGTCCGCTTTCAATGGACTCCGGGAGACCCAGGATACGGATGTGCTGGCGCCTGCTTCTCTCCAGGTCGGTAACTTTGGCCTTTAGCCTAGCATTATCCTCGCTCAGGGTGGTGCACACGTTCTCCAGATCCACGACTCTTTGGCTGAGGTCTTCTGCAGCTAGTTCCATGGAGGAGACACGTTGGCCGTGGTCCTCCACTGTGAGCCGTGTTTGGTCTAGTTTTGAGTCCAGCTGGCTGAATGATGTTCTGAACTCGGTAGCTAGCGCATCACGGTGTTGCTCGAGCAGCGTGGTGATAGCCTCCAGTGTTAAGCTAACGTTAGCATCTTCTTTTTTGCTCCCCTTGGCTCCTTTTGAAGTCATTGTGAGAAATAAAAGGGTCGGTCAGGAGAAAAATTAGATAAATAAAAAAAAAAGGTTTTGTTTTGGCGTGGAAGTTAGAGGGCTGGATGGTATAAAAATGAAAAGTTTACCGGAGCACCGGCTAGTGCGTCTACTCCATCTGCCTATCGACCGGAAGTCCCCAAATTTACCACTTTTGACAGTATTACAATTTAGCTTCCAGCTTTTCTAGCAATGTAGTTCAGCTCTTAGCTTCTTTAGCTAATGCAGTTCAGCTTCCAACTCTGCCAGTTGTACATTTCATCTTCTAGGGTTTTCAGCAGTGCAGTGCATTTGAGCTTTAACATTTTTAGGCAAGTAATTTCACATTTCTGCATTTTCAGCAATGCTTTGCAATAAATTTCAGCTGTCAGCATTCCCCCACATTTTCAACAGGAAATGCATTTTCCAGTTACATCAATACATTCCTGCATTACTACATTATTACATTACTACATCACTACATTATTACATCAATACATTTCTACATTATTACATTACTGCATTATTAAATAACTGCAATATTACATTATCACAGTAGAACTCAGAAACTATTTAACTTAGGAACTTTAAATGTGGTAGAATGGTTGACAGGGTAGTCTAGTTGTGCCTTTTGGGGGATGGAATTCCAGGGTGCCTAAAGCTTTTGAAATTTTGGCCAAAACCTGTGATTTTTTTTCCAGTTGAATTTCGTTTCCGGAGTAGAACTCGTTACATTAGTTCAAAAAAGGGCAAAACCTTTGGCCTTACTTTAGTAGGGGTCAAGCAGTGAGCGGGGGTAAATGAGCCATGCTCACTTTTGCCTTGTTATTACACTAAATGGCATTTTATATTAGTAGTCTTTTTTGAATGAATGTCTTTACTTTTCTACAGGAACACCTCATCCAAATATGACATCCCCTGCAAAGTTCTGATCCCTCCAGGATCTCCTGCTGTCTACCAGCTGATACCAAAGAAAGAGAACATTGGAAATGTAGAGGGAATTACTCTAAAGAGAGTGACTCTGGGTGAAAAAGATCCAAACAAGTCAAACAAAACCATCTTGCTTGTGGGTGAAACCGGAACAGGAAAGTCTACTCTGATCAACGCTCTGGTCAACTACGCCATGGGAGTGGAGCGGGAGGACGAAGTCTGGTTTCAGATCGTAGAGGACGAGGAGAAGAAAAATCAATCAGAGACTCAGACATCAGATGTGATCGTGTACGAGATCTTTGGGTTTGAAGGTAAAACTCTGCCGTACTCTCTGACCATCATCGATACTCCTGGATACGGAGACACCAGAGGGATTGGAGAAGATGCCACCGTTGATCAAAGATTATTTCAGTTGTTCCGCTTAAATGACGGAGTTCATGAGATCAATGCAGTGGGTCTGGTGCTGAAAGCAACTGAGAATCGACTGAGTGACCGACTGAGGTACATCTTTAACTCAGTGATGTCTCTGTTTGGAAAAGACATGGAGAAGAACATCGTAGCCCTCGTCACACACTCCTATGGTTTGACACCTGAAAATGTTCTACAGGCCCTCGAAGATGCAAACATTAAATGTGCCAAAGATGAAGAGGATGAGCCTCTTCATTTCATGTTCAATAACTGCCAGAGCACTCAGAAAACAAAGAAAAATAAGGTTGCTCTAAAAGGTGCCTGGGACTTAACAAAGGACCAAATGGGTCAATTCACTGATTACCTAAAAGAAACGTCACCTCAGAACCTGAGAACAACTGTTGAGGTGTTGGATACACGCACCAGACTGGCAGCCTGCATCCAAAACCTGCAAGAGAGGATCGAGTTGACTGAAAAGAAACAGACAGAAATAAAACAGACTCAGGAAGCTCTGAAGAAACATGAACAAGAGATGAAGAGCAATGAGAAGTTCACAGTAGAAGTTGATGAGCCCTACAAAGTTAAAGTACCTGTCAGTGAGGGGAGATGGTGGGCGCTTTGGTTAAATCATGGAGGAGCTGTCACCTGTAATGTCTGTCAGGAGAACTGTCACTATCCATGCACACTGGCCTGGTACACAGAACACTGTGAGGTCATGAAAGGTGGCCGCTGCACTGTATGCACTGGGAAGTGTCCTGCATCAGTTCATGTGAAAGAAAAGTTGATCTATGTGACCAAGACAAGGAAAGTTCAAAAGACCCTACAAAATGTGAAGGAAAAATATGAAAAGAACGAGGCGGGAAGTAAGAGCAAGTTGAGCCTTTTGGAAACTCTTGAGAAGGAAATGGAGGAACTTCAGAAAGAAAAGGATCAGTTGTTGGCAGAGTCCTTCCAGCATGTCATCAAACTGGAGGAGATCGCCCTGAATGTGGACTCACTGTCCACTCACGACCACGTGGACTTCCTGATTGAGAAGATGAAGGAGAAAGAAGACACAGAGAAGGTCCAGAAACTGGAGGAGATGAAAGGTCGAATGGAGAAAGATAAAGGAATTAAAGCAGCACTGTCGTACAGGTTTGGTAAAATAAAAGCAGCATCATGTCACATTAGTTTGTAAAAACAACCACAAAGAGACGCAAAACAACCACAAAGATTCAAAACAACCACAAGGAGACGCAAAACAACCACTAATAGATGCAAAACAACCACAAGGAGACTCAAAACAACCTAAAAGAGACGCAAAACAACCACAAAGAGATTCAAAACAACCACTAATAGATGCAAAACAACTACAAGGAGACGCAAAACAACCACAAGGAGACGCAAAACAACCACTAATAGATGCAAAACAACCACAAGGAGACGCAAAACAACCACTAAGAGACGCAAAACAATCACAAAGATTCAAAACAACCACAAGGAGACTCAAAACAACCTAAAAGAGACGCAAAACAACCACAAAGAGATTCAAAACAATCACAAGGAGACGCAAAACAACCACTAATAGATGCAAAACAACCACAAGGAGACGCAAAACAACCTCAAAGAGACGCAAAACAACCTCAAAGAGACGCAAAACAACCACAAGGAGACGCAAAACAACCACAAGGAGATGCAAAACAACCACTAATAGATGCAAAACAACCAAAAAGAGACAGCTAACAGCTCTGGTCTTAAATGGAGTGAGGACGCCCTCTGGTAATAATAATAATAAGAATAAAGCTGCAAGCAGCGATGATCGGGCCCTCGCCCACGCGTGCACGTCGGGGGAACGCGCACGTCGGGGCACGTACATGTCTTCAGGGCAAGACTCTTATAAAACATGTCAAATTTGGGGAAGATTGGACAATGTATAGCCAATTTACAACAACTTCCTGTTTCCTGTAGGGGGCGCTATGACTATCACGCATAATACCACATATATGTCTTCAGGCCTGGTCCATTATCCAGCTTGTGAAGTTTGGAGCAGATTGGACTATGTAAAGTCAAGTAACAACAGCCTCCTGTTTTTTGGCGAAGAAGCTTTTTCGCCGCCACGCCACGGCAACATGGTTCGATAACTTTTTGATCTTTTGATAAGTTTTCTTCCCAAAGGTCTTAAGATACTACTGACCAAGTTTCAGGTAGATGTGATTAATTTCTGAGGCAGAGTACATCAACGTGTAAAACATGATATTTCCTGTTACCACTAGGTGGCGCTATGACTGTGAGTCAAAATTTGCATATGGATGTTGTCAGACAGGGACCTTTATCAGGCATGAGAAATTTGGAGCATATAGGTTAATGTACGACAAAGTTACAACAACTTCCTGTTTCTTGGCGAAAGGCGCTTTTTCGCCGCCACGCCACGGCAACATAGTTCGATAACTTTTTGATCTTTGAGTAACTTTTCATCCCAAAGGTCTTAAGATACTACTGACCAAATTTGAAGTTGATCGGGTTAAATCTCTAGGAGGAGTTCGTTAAAGTACAGCGCCTGGAAATGGTAAAAAAACGCCATAAAATCCAATATGGCCGACTTCCGGTTGGGTTTACGGTATACCTCCAAGAGGGTTTTATTTACGTCTCGTCATGGTACATATACCTACCAAATTTCGTAAATTTAGGGGAAACGTGTCGTCGGGGCTACTCAATAGGGGGCGCTAGCGAGCCAATTTGCCACACCCGAGCACGAAACCCATATCAGATATTTATTTCACGCACGTCTGACACGTGTGCAAAATTTCAAAACGCGTTCATTATCCCAAGCACCTCATTTTTACGCGCAAAGACATAATAGAATAATAATAATAAGAAGAATAATAATAATCATTTGAAATACAATAGGTCCTCGGACCGACGTTGTCGGTGCTCGGGCCCTAATAATACATTTTATTTGGTGGCACCTTTCAGGACACCCAAGGTCACTTAACAAAGATAAAATTATACATTAACAGATAAAAACAGCCGGACATGACAGAGACACATTTAGGCAGACTCATATGATGAACTGATGGACACTACAGAGAATAGGCCAGTTTGAACAGGTGAGTTTTGAGGTGGGATTTGAATGTTGTAATGGTGTCAGACTGCCGGATGTGAGGAGGGAGTGAGTACCAGAGCCTGGGAGCAGTGCAGCTGAACACATTAGCTCCCATGGTGCTGAGGTGTGAGGTGGGGGGGGGGGTCTGAAGACCAGCTGATGAGCAGCACAGGGAATGGGAGGGGATATACTCCTGAAGGAGGTCAGTGAGGTAGGTGGGGGTGAGGTTGTGGAGGGCTTTGTAGGTGAGCAGAAGGTTTTTATAGTCGATCCGGTATTTAACAGGGAGCCGATGTAGTTGGATGAGAATGGGGGGTGATGTGGTCGGAGGATCTGGTGCGGGTGAGGATCCGGGCGACAGAGTTCTGAATGATTTGAAATCTGTTGAGCAGTTTGGTGGGAAGGCCAGAGAGGACAGCGTTGCAGTAGTCAATCTGGGATGTGACAAATGCGTGGACAAAGATTTCTGTGCTGGAGTGAGACAGGGATGGGCGGAGTCTGGAGATGTTGCGGAGGTGGAAGAAAGAAGTGTGGGTGACATTTTGTTATGTGGGGTGCAAAGGAGAGGGTGCTGTCTAGGGTGACCCCGAGGCTCTTGTAAGGGTGCAGAGAAGCCATCAATGATGAGGTTTGGGACAGTGGTGTTTTGTGATTTGGAGACGTTGTTTTTGGAGCCGATGAGCGGGACCTCTGTTTTATTGCCATTGAGGTTTAAAAAGTTCCTGCTCATCCAGCTCCTGATGTGTTGTAGGCAGGAGGCGAGGGAGGTGGGTGGCAGGGCAGCGGTGGGTTTAGTTGAAATGTAGACCTGTGTGTCGTCGGCATAGCAGTGAAAGTGGACATCGTGATGATGGAGGATAGTGCCAAGGGAGGTAAATGATGAATAGCAGTGGACCCAAAACTGACCCGTGGGGGACACCCCGTGGAACACCTTGACCTGTGGTTGCTCAGTTGTACATATTGTTGTCTGTCGGTGAAATATGAGGAAAACCATGTGAGTGCAACACCAGTGATACCAATGTCAGCCAGACGTTTGATGAGTAGTGGGTGGGAGATGGCGTCAAAGATGAGGATGGTGAGCAGTCCAGAGTCAGCTGCACGGAGGAGGTCGTTGGTGATTTTGACCAGGGATGTTTCAGTACTGTGTTTGGGGCGGAAACCAGATTGGAAGGGTTCATGGAGGTTGTTTGAGTTGAGGTGGGACTGAAGTTGGGCGGCGACCACTCTCTCAAGGGTTTTGGAGATGAAGGTGAGGTTGGAGATGGGCCTGTAGCGGTTCAGATCAGCTGGGTCAGGACCGGGTTGTTTGAGAGTTGGTGTAATTGCAGCAGTTTTGAGGGTGGGGGGTACAATACCAGTGGTGAGGGAGGAGTTAATGATTCTTGTGATCATGGGAAGATGGAGGGCAGACAGGCTTTGACGCGGATTGTGGCGAGGGGATCGAGCTGACAGGTAGTGGGTTTGGCTTTATGAATGAGCTCAGTGATGGTTAATTCCGTTGTGGGTGTGAAGTTAGAGAGGGTGCTGATGAGTGGTTGGCAGGAGGTAACCATCCAGGGTGGGTCACATGGGGAGGTGCAGGATGAGGCCAGCTGTTGGTGGATGGTGTTGATTTTGTTTTCAAAGAATTGCAGAAAGGCAGTGCAGTGATCAGTGGAGGTATTTGGGGGGAGGGTTCTTGGAGGCTGAAGAAGGTGGTTGACTGTTGAAAAGAGGGTTCTGGTGTTACCTTGACCGGTACTGATGAGGTTGGAGTAGTAGGAGGATTTGGCGGTGGAGAGAGCGTTCTTGTAGAGGTGTAAGTGTTCTGAGTAGAGTTGGATGTGCACTGAAAGTCCAGTCTTTTTGTATAACCGCTCAAGTCGACGAGCGGTGGTGTTAAGATGGCGGAGGTCAGCGGTGTACCAGGGAGCTGTGTGGGTGAAGGAGACTGTGCGGGTTTTCACGGGAGCCAGGGTATCCAGGGAAGAGGAGAGACAGTTGTTGTAGTGATTCACCAGTTCAGCAGGGGAGGCGGATGGTTGAGGACTGGGGGAGGAGTTAATAAGGGTGATGAGATCTGTGGGGTTGATATGCTTGATGTTTCTGAAGGAGATGGTCCGTTGCTCTTTTATTTTGGATAGGGGGGCGTAGATTTCAAACAGGATGACTTTGTGGTGAGAGATGGGGAGGTCAGCATTAGTGAGGTTATGAGGGGTGATACCAGTGCAGCAGATTAGATCAAGTATGTGTCCTTTGTTATGGGTTGGGAAGTTGACATATTGTGTGATATCGAGACATTCAAGGAGTGAGGTGAAATCATTGATAAGACCACTGGAAGAGTTGTCAATGTGGATGTTGAAGTCACCCAGAAGGATGACAGGAGGGACATGGCACACAGAGATGTTAATAGTGGTGATAGTTCAGTGAGAAAGAGGGCAGAGGGCTTTGGTGGTCTGTAGATGGTGATAATGATGATGGGTGTGGAGCCTGTGAGTTTTACAGCTAAACATTAAAAAGTGGAATGAGGGGGGACGGTGACTGTACAGACTTTGATGCTCTCACGATAGAGCACAGCAAGACCGCCCCCCCTCCCTGAAGCACGGGGTTTGCTGGTGTAATTAAAGCCAGGTGGGACAGCTTCATTGAGCTGGGAGAAATCATTTGGCTGTTGCCAGGTCTCAGTGAGGCATAAAAGGTCCAGTTTGTTGTCCATAATAAATTCATTAATCAGCAAACCCTTGCTAGTGAGGGATCTAATGTTAAAAAGAGCCAGTTTTAAACAGACAAGTGGTGCATAGGTGGCTGCTTTGTGCAGGGGGGACAACACACTATGATTGACAGGACGGGTGGCAGTGCGAGGGGGCTGGGGCTTAATGGACCAGAAGGAGGGAATGGTTGTGTTGTTGTTGTTGTTGTTGTTGTTGTTGTTGTCGTTGTTGTTGTCGTTGTTGTCGTTGTTGTTGTTGTGCTTGGTGAACTGAAAGTTCCGTCGTGATCCACGATGCACATATCTGGGTCGTTTGAGGATGTCCCGATGTGGAAGCAGAGCTGGAGGGATCGTGTAGTGAGATCGGAGAGACAACAGTTCTGTTGCAGAGTATTTCAGCGGCAGGGTGGCGCTTGTGACGGTGAAACACAGAGCGATCCAGATGAGGAGTTTGAAGACCAACATGATGGTGTGGAGAGTTGTAAAACACTATAATCCAACAGTTTTGTAATCCAGATGATGATGATGAGGCCACAAAGCCAGCCATGTATAGGTGGAGCGGTTGAGTGTGTTGGCTGTAGCCGCAAAGCTACAGGCTTCGCCCGGGCGGGGAGACCAAAACACGCCGCTGGGACGTGCAGCAGGTTAGCCGGTGGGTGAGACCACAGAAAACAACCACAAAGAGACTGAAAACAACCACAAAGAGATGCAAAACAACCACAAAGAGACGCAAAACAACCACAAAGAGACTGAAAACAACCACAAAGAGACGCAAAACAACCACAAAGAGACTGAAAACAACCACTAAAAGACCTAAAAACAACCACAAAGAGATGCAAAACAACCACAAAGAGACGCAAAACAACCACAAAGAGACGCAAAACAACCACAGAGATGCAAAACAACCACAAAGAGATGAAGTGACCAAAGAGAGATGTGTAATAATTACAGAGACGCAAAACAACCACAAAGAGACAAGTTGACAACAGAGACATGTGTAATGATCCCACAGATGCAAAACAACCACAAACACAAGGAGACGCAAGACAACCACAAAGAGACGCAAAACAACCACAAGGAGACGCAAGACAACCACAAAGAGACGCAAAACAACCACAAGGAGACGCAAGACAACCACAAAGAGACGCAAAACCACCACAAAGAGACAAAGAGACCTCTTTGAGGTCATTACACATCAAACACAAAGATGTGATGTACAAAAACACATTTATTTTCTTTACTTTCTTTGAGTTTAATGTTTTCAGGGTTTATCTAAAGTGTTTTTCAGTCAGTCCAGGCTGTGATTTATTCTGATGACAGAAGTTAACTGGTGGTGGGACTGTAACACATCACTGACATATAGAATATATACATATATCTACTTATATCTACATATAAAGCTGTTAAACTTGATGTTTTCTTCTCATGTTAATCAGTTTGGTACAGAACTATTCTGTTGTGTTGGAGCTCAATCAAACGTTAAACCTCCAGTCACGAAGTCTAATGTACTTTTATCTGATATATAATCAATACATATTCATATATATTATATACTCTGGTGTCTTCATGTGTATTAATGCCTTTTGATCCATTCATGTTGTACAAGCTGCCGTGTTTTTAGTGATTGCATTATATTCTGTTATTTTACATGAAATCACGTCCTGACTGATGCAGTTTTCTGTGAATCATTAATTAAACTGGCTAAATTATACTACTAAACTATAAATCATAATTAAATAGTTTATCATGCTTTCCACATTAATGTTAACATAAAACAACAGCGTTATAAAGTATAAATCACTGCATTATAAAACACCAATCACCTGTTTTCCTTGATAGAAACCTGATATTGTTGTTATGTTATATTACAAATATTTGACTAAAAAACTATTTCCAATGTCAACAATACTCATTAAATAAAGTTTTCTTTCCCTCCTACAGAGAGTTCAGTCTGTTACTGCGTTATCTTTGATTGGTGATCAGCGTGAGCGTCTTTTGAGGAGAATTATCTGTAAATAAAAAGCCATAATTGAGAGGAGTCTGCAGGTTTTCCTCACAAGGAGACAGCCCCAACAGCCTGAATGTTGTCTGGCTGAGTTCCTCCTGCTGCTGCTGCTTGGAGACTTTAAACGCTGTGACACCTGAAGAACACTTCAGACACTCAGAGGATGAAGGAATCAAACTGAAACTGTCATTTCTATCTCATCCCCAGTGGAAGTTACACCAGACCTACATCCTCTCCTTTACCTATAATAACAAGAACACTAATAAGGAGTTAAATTAGTATTAATGGCTGCATTATTCCCTCTGAGAACTGTAGCTCCTGACTCCGACCACTAGAGGGCAGTGAATGCTTGTGATTTTACACCAATGACAACCGTCAACACTTATTACTGTTTATAATAAACCAATAGAATCAAACATCAGACAAGTTAGTATTTATTGTATTAGAATGACTCACATTTAAAAGGGACTTAATGGTGATTGATAACTAAATGAATATTGACATTATGAAGAGAGATGTAGATTTATTTGTACAATGTGCTTTACATCAGACAAAGAGAAACAAAAGGTAATAAAATAGAGGATAAAAAGAGTGTAAATAGATTTTGTAATTTTAGAAGTGACAAATTGAAAAGTTTGGATTAAAGAGGTAATGAGTCAAAGCAGAAGAAGTGATTTATAGCAGTTAAAAGGTGATTTGTTGATCCACATTATCACTCCATCATTTATGATTATTAATGATAGAACTGTCATTTAATCATAGAGGATTTATAATAATTCATGATTATTAATGATGGGGTGAGCTGCTGTAGGGTTTAGGTCCTCCTCAAGCAAATAAAAGTCAATAAAACTATAAATAACTTAATGTTTAAGGGTATAAATTTCTTATTAACAAAACAATCCTGCTAGTTTTAACAGGATATGTTTATGGTGTGTTTGTTCAGCAAAGAATATTATAATTTGGTGTAAATATACTCTATATTTTTATATTTAAATCACATTTCCCACTTTAGTAAATATGGTTTTGAGAAGTGGGCCAGCATGGATTGTATAATAACGCTGGTTATTAATATGGTTTTAGTCTTCTAATGCATTATTTTAGATGTTTAAGGGGAAAGGTAAATTATATAATATTGAATAATTGGGAGGCTGCATCAGCAGGTTGCTGTATAGATGCATGACAGGTCATTCAATCATTACCCATAATGCAGTGTGTGGTAGCAGTAGTTTTACACAGCTTCTAATACGCTCTCTGTCTGTTACGGTGGTCTGTTCCCTTTATAGTGAAATTAAAGCATTCTAACTTTCACAGCAGATTAATGACTTTTTAACTGTGTATTTAATGATGCTTTCTTTTGTATAACAGATATGATAATATAGACAAATGAATCTGCCTAAATGCTTCAAAACTATTCTAGTCTTATTGTTTGATGTTGTTTGATTAAGTATAAGTTTTGTAACCGCAGTAACATCGTAAGTGATAAAATGACTGAGCATGGGATCGTTGCACATTTAGCCTTCAGTGTTTCCTACATTAATTAAGAGTATTGATATTTCTGCCATTTCTTTTATGAGTGTGATATCTGCATTTTCTTTTTTAGGTTTGATTTTGGACTAAGGCTGTCAAAGTTAACGCGATAATAACGTGCAATCAATCTCGGGGAGGTTGTAGCGGCTCAGTTTTAAAGCTAGAGTTGTCGTGGTCTGGCTGTTTGTTATAAGTTAAGATGTCTAATGTTCCTCCTTTGGGTTTATTAGTTCTGTTAATGTGATTTTGGTTTGTGTTGGATTTGGTTTCTTTTATATTCTTTCATTCCAGTGTTTCCTGTTTTATTTTGTAATTCACTCCTCCTGTGTCTTGTCTGGTTCTACTTCCTACCTTTGTTTGTTTTCCCGCCTTTGTTGATTGTCTGCCGCGCTCTGATTAGTTCCACCTGTGTTTAATCACCCTCTTGTATTTAACCCTGTGTGTTCACCTCTGTCTTGGTCGGTTCGTTTGTCGCTCCAGCCTCGTCTACCTTGTCCCCTGTGTTGCTCGTCCCTCCTGACCTGATCCTAGAGTTCCTCGTGTCCTCGGGTTGGTAATTTTGGTTTTGTTCTCAGTTTGGTTTTTGTTGTTTGTTGGATTTATTCTGTTGTACTTTGTTCCCCTCCCTGCATTTTTGGTTTTTGATGCCTGTTGGTTTTTGTTGTTTTGGATGTTCAGCTTCATTTATTAAAGCTTGCTTTTATTTAAATCTACCTTTCTGCCTGGTAACTCTGCGTTTGGGTTCCCTTTAAACTCACATCCCTGACAAGAGTGAAGATCCTGGTATCATCTGAAACTATAGAACCTGATGAATCCATCGGTACCAACCATGTCAGTGTAGGGACCCACCAATTTGACTGGTGACAAGTGACCACATGAACTCAGTAACATGATCCTTGGCCCATGGACTCAGCTCAGCTCAGTAGCCATTGGCTGAGGATTGAGCTCAGTAGCCATTGGCTACTGTAGCATTCACACATAGGTGTGAAATTCACCCAGGACAAAACCAGAGGAATCTCTTTGTTCCTTCTTTTTTTCTTCATCTTCTCTTCACCCCAGCTGACCTGCTGAAGGTGAGCTGCTGCTCTCCAGACCAGAAGCAGCTCTGCTCTGATCTATGGCCTGTTAGGAAACAGCCATAGGAACACAAGGAACCTCTAAGGCAGAGGACGCGAGAGCCTGACTTTTGACCAACTAACTTCAAGCAACAACCGCAAGGAAGTTAGCACCAAGCTATCAAGCTGCTGGGAAGAAGTATTGGAGCGCTCAGCTTCCTCCAATCTGCACAGCAAAGACGACATCTTTGACTTGGAACCACAACTTCAACACATGGAATCACAAACCCTTTTCTTCCATGGATCGGTAACGTACTGGGCTTACCTTAGCAGTAGCAATTACACATGGCTGAGCAAGACTGTTCAACTTTGATTTCTAGAATGTACTTGTATTGATATGTTTAATGTTATTCATTGAGTTTCACTGTTGTGATATTATTTGTGGTTATGATATTTGGGTAGCTGGCTTTGCCACATCTGATGTGTTTAGTTTATGCTTCACATAGACAAGGTCTTGCATGCAAACTAACCATCTTTTCTAACCTACTGTATTATCTAACACACATTAAGATCACATACAGGAACTGTGAATTAGTTAAACATAAACATACAGCTTCAGATAATCTTAACCCCACATCACCCCCCTCTCTGTCCTTCCTGAGCACATGTGCTCTGAAGAACAAAGAGGTCATGTGGTGACATGTTGGTGGCCATCTTTGATCCCGCCATCATTGTAGTTTTACAGTGCTCGCCCCTTTTGTCTGTAGGCCATGCAGACATCTTGAGACATGAAGCCATCTTGTCTCTCTCCCTCACTAACTCACTCACTCACTCACTCACTCACACACACATGCTTACACACTTTGTTTGGTTTGTTTAGTTTAGTTATTTAGTTAGATGAATATTGTGTTTTAAACCTTTATTATCTTGTAAATAAATGTTTGTGGAATATACATGCTGGTCTGTTTAATGTTGCACAAGAGTGAATAATGCCAACCTCTGCTATGTCAAGAACTCCGATATCCTTCAACCTTTACTATCTAATTTGGTTATAGTTATTAATTTAATTATTAATCAGCGTTCCAAATTGATAGTTTAGTATATTTAATGAGACTATATTAACGTTTTGGTTATTGGTCCCTGATTCCAGGGTGGTGCCCCGTTTATTATTAATGATTATTGATAATCTTTATTAATAATTCAATTATTATTTATTAATTAATTTGCTAATAACCAAACCTGTTACTGCCAAATCCCTACATCAGACTACTGCTACTCCTACAACAACTACTATTACTACTACTACTACTCCTGGTTTCATAGTAAACTGTAGAACCTGATGAATCCATCTGTACCAACCAGGTCAGACTAGCTGGTCATGAAGGAGTTAAATAACGCTCCAAACTGACACTAAATGTTGGAGAGGAAAAACTGTCATGTCCATTTTCAAAGGGGTCCCTTGACCTCTGACCTCCAGATCAGTGAATGTGTGAGGGTTTTTGTCCGAATAAATGTCCAATAAAAAGTCCCAAAGAAATGTCCAAAAAATGTCTCAAAAATATCTGAAAAAAGTCCCAAAATTTTTGAAAAAATGTCTCAAAATGTAAAAAAGAAAAAGTCCAAAAAATGTCAGATAAATGTCTGAAAGAAAGGCAGAAGAAAAGTCTACAGCATATTGTTTTATGCTAAATGCAGTACCTGTGAGGGTTTCTGGACAATATCTGTCATTGTTTAGTGTTAATTGATTTACAATAATAAATATAAACATACATTTACATAAAGCAGCATATTTGTCCAGTCCCATGTTGATAAGAGGATTAAATACTGGACTATTCTCCCTTTAAGGTTCATTTAGAACAGATAAAACATGAGTAATTAATTGTGATTAAATATTTTAATGTAATTAAAACACATCCTGCGTTTTTATTTAATGTATTGACTTCATATCATTATTTTATTACTGATCATTTATACAGCTACTGATCACACTAACACAACTCTTCATGTGTGTTTCATTATAATACAAAATAAAAGCATTTTAATGTGAAGGCGAGTAGTAGACGTTTATTTTGAAACAACCACAGGAAGTGCGTCACACATCTGGCTCGTCACTCGGTTTAACTTTAGAAGCGCTGATGTGAACGTTGATGTCTTTATTAGAAACAGTAGAGCCTCAGACAGCCAATCAGAGGAGAGGACAGCAGGTCTCCATGGTAACCGGGTTGTTTGGGGAAGGGCAGCCTGTCCTACTTCCGGTTGTTGTTTCCAGCTGAAGATTAAAACCTTGAAGAGTCGGTGAGTCTCTGACACGTTAATGTAATATTAAAGTTACCTTGGTACTTTAAGTATATTTTGATGATAACACTTTTAATAAGTACTAATATCACACTGTACTAATACTCTGTTATATTAAAAGTACTAATACCACACTGTAAAAAATACTCTATTATAGTAAAAGTACTAATACCACACTGTACAAATACTCTGTTATAGTAAAAGTACTAATATCACACTGTACTAATACTCTGTTATATTAAAAGTACTAATACCACACTGTAAAAAATACTCTATTATAGTAAAAGTACTAATATCACACTGTACAAATACTCTGTTATATTAAAAGTACTAATACCACACTGTACAAATACTCTGTAACAGTAAAAGTACTAATACCACACTGTAAAAAATACTCTATTATAGTAAAAGTACTAATACCACACTGTAAAAAATACTCTATTATAGTAAAAGTACTAATACCACACTGTACAAATACTCTGTTATAGTAAAAGTACTAATATCACACTGTACTAATACTCTGTTATATTAAAAGTACTAATACCACACTGTAAAAAATACTCTATTATAGTAAAAGTACTAATATCACACTGTACAAATACTCTGTTATATTAAAAGTACTAATACCACACTGTACAAATACTCTGTAACAGTAAAAGTACTAATACCACACTGTAAAAAATACTCTATTATAGTAAAAGTACTAATACCACACTGTAAAAAATACTCTATTATAGTAAAAGTACTAATACCACACTGTACAAATACTCTGTTATAGTAAAAGTACTAATATCACACTGTACTAATACTCTGTTATATTAAAAGTACTAATACCACACTGTAAAAAATACTCTATTATAGTAAAAGTACTAATATCACACTGTACAAATACTCTGTTATATTAAAAGTACTAATACCACACTGTACAAATACTCTGTAACAGTAAAAGTACTAATACCACACTGTAAAAAATACTCTATTATAGTAAAAGTACTAATACCACACTGTAAAAAATACTCTATTATAGTAAAAGTACTAATACCACACTGTACAAATACTCTGTTATAGTAAAAGTACTAATACCACACTGTACTAATACTCTGTTATAGTAAAAGTACTAATACCACACTGTACAAATACTCTGTAACAGTAAAAGTACTGCACTGAAAATGTTCAGTATAAAAGTACAGTTTCACAAATTGTCTGTTAATTGACTAATTGATTTATTAATGGACTAATTGATTTATTATCTAATTGATTGATTGTGTAATTGATTAATAGACTAATGGTTTCAGCTGTACTTGTATATATTTATATGTTTTACTGTGTAAAGTCAGTAAAGCTGCCAGATGAATGTAGTACAGTAGATGTCGTTCAGTACTTCTCTGTGAATTATTGACATGAGAATACTTTGATTGATTTCCACCATCAGTCCTTTGAATAATGAACGTTGTGTGTTTGTGCCGGCAGCGATGGCGGGGACGTCGAGACACGATCGAGAGATGGCGATGAACGCCAAGCGTCAGCTGAAGGAGTGTTCTGACCCGGTGGAGAGACTCCGGCTGCAGTGTCTGACCAGAGGATCGTCTGGTATCAAAGGTCTGGGCAGGTGAGCTCCTCGTACATCCTTACTTATTATATGCTTTATATATATTATCGTTCTTCCAAACTCAACATCAATGTTTTAGCATAGAATGTCGAGAATTTCATAAAAAAAGGTCATAGTATAGTATGTAAAACAATTTATGAAAAAAAAATTATAATATAGTATGTCAAAAATTTATGAAAACAAATTTATAATATAGTATGTTGAAAATTTCATTAAAAAAAGTCATAGTATAGTATGTCGAACATTTCATGAAAAAATAAGTCATAGTATGTCGAATATTTAATTGGAAAAAAGTCATAGTATAGTATGTCAAAAATTTCATGAAAAAAAAGTCATAGTATAGTATGTCGAAATTTAATCGAAAAAAAAGTTATAGTATAGTATGTCGAAAATTTCATTAAAAAGGTCATAGTATAATATGTTGAAATTGAATTTAAAAAAAGGTCATAGTATAGTATGTAAAAAAATGTATGAAAAAAAATTATAATATAGTATGTCGAAAATTTCATTAAAAAAAGTCATAGTATAGTATGTTGAATAATTTCATAAAAAAAAGTCATAGTTTAGTATGTAAAAAAATTTATGAAAAAAAATTTATAATATAGTATGTCAAAAATTTCATTGAAAAAAAGTTATAGTATAGTATGTAAAACAATTTATGAAAAAAGAATTATAATATAGTATGTCAAAAAATTATGAAAAAAAATTTGTAAAATAGTATGTCGAACATTTCATGAAAAAATAAGTCATAGTATAGTATGTCGAATAATTTCATTAAAAAAAGTCATAGTATAGTATGTTGAAATTGAATTTAAAAAAGGTCATAGTATAGTATGTCGAAAATTTAATTGGAAAAAAGTCATAGTATAGTATGTCGAAAATTTAATTAGTAAAAAAGTCATAATATAGTATGTCAAAAATTTATAAAAACAAATTTATAATATAGTATGTTGAAAATTTCATTAAAAAAAGTCATAGTATAGGATGTCGAACATTTCATGAAAAAATAAGTCATAGTATGTCGAATATTTAATTGGAAAAAAGTCATAGTATAGTATGTCAAAAATTTCATGAAAAAAAAGTCATAGTATAGTATGTCGAAATTTAATCGAAAAAAAAGTTATAGTATAGTATGTCGAAAATTTCATTAAAAAGGTCATAGTATAGTATGTTGAAATTGAATTTAAAAAAAGGTCATAGTATAGTATGTAAAAAAATGTATGAAAAAAAATTATAATATAGTATGTCGAAAATTTCATTAAAAAAAGTCATAGTATAGTATGTTGAATAATTTCATAAAAAAAAGTCATAGTTTAGTATGTAAAAAAATTTATGAAAATAAATTTATAATATAGTATGTCAAAAAATTATGAAAAAAAATTTGTAAAATAGTATGTCGAACATTTCATGAAAAAATAAGTCATAGTATAGTATGTCGAATAATTTCATTAAAAAAAGTCATAGTATAGTATGTTGAAATTGAATTTAAAAAAGGTCATAGTATAGTATGTCGAAAATTTAATTGGAAAAAAGTCATAGTATAGTATGTCGAATAATTTCATAAAAAAAGTCATAGTTTAGTATGTCGAAAATTTAATTGGAAAAAAGTCATAGTATAGTATGTCGAAAATTTAATTAGTAAAAAAGTCATAGTTTAGTATGTCGAAAATTTAATTGGAAAAAAGTCATAGTATAGTATGTCGAAAATTTAATTAGTAAAAAAGTCATAGTATAGTATGTCGAAAATTTAATTAGTAAAAAAGTCATAGTATAGTATGTTGAAAATTTCATTAAAAAAAAAGTCATAGTATAGTTTGTCGAAAATTTAATTTGAAAAAAAAGTCATAGTATAGTATGTCGAAGATTTTCAGAAAAAAAAGTCATAATATAGTATGTCGAAATTTTAATTGGAAAAAAAAGTCATAGTATAGTATGTCGAAAATTTAATTAGTAAAAAAATCATAGTATAGTTTGTCGAAAATTTAATTAGTAAAAAAGTCATAGTATAGTTTGTCGAAAATTTAATTAGTAAAAAAGTAATAGTATAGTATGTTGAAAATTTCATTAAAAAAAAAGTCATAGTATAGTATGTCGAAAATTTAATTAAAAAGTTCATAGTATAGTATGTTGAAATTGAATTTAAAAAAGGTCATAGTTTAGTATGTAAAAAAATTTATGAAAAAAAATTTATAATATAGTATGTTGAAAATTTCATTAAAAAAAGTCATAGTATAGTATGTCGAAAATTTAATTGGAAAAAAGTCATAGTATAGTATGTCGAACATTTCATGAAAAAATAAGTTATAGTATAGTATGTCGAATAATTTCATTAAAAAAAGTCATAGTATAGTATGTCGAACATTTCATGAAAAAATAAGTCAGAGTATAGTATGTCGAATAATTTCATTAAAAAAAGTCATAGTATAGTATGTCGAAAATTTAATTAATAAAAAAGTCATAGTATAGTTTGTCGAAAATTTAATTAGTAAAAAAGTCATAGTATAGTATGTCGAAAATTTAATTGGAAAAAAGTCATAGTATAGTATGTCGAAAATTTAATTAGTAAAAAAGTCATAGTATAGTATGTTGAAAATTTCATTAAAACAAAAGTCATAGTATAGTATGTCGAAAATTTCATTAAAACAAAAGTCATAATATAGTATGTCGAAAATTTCATTAAAAAAAAAGTCATAGTATAGTATGTCGAAAATTTAATTGGAAAAAAAGTCATAGTATAGTATGTCGAAAATTTAATTAGTAAAAAAATCATAGTATAGTTTGTCGAAAATTTAATTAGTAAAAAAGTCATACTATAGTATGTCGAAAATTTCATTTAAAAAACAGTCATAGTATAGTATGTCGAAAATTTCATTAAAAAAGTCATAGTATAGTATGTTGAAAATTTAATGAAAAAAAAAGTCATAGTATAGTATGTCGAAAATTTAATTGGAAAAAAGTCATAGTATAGTATGTCGAAAATTGAATGAAAAAAAAAGTCATAGTATAGTATGTTGAAAATTTAATTGGAAAAAAAGTCATGGTATAGTATGTTGAAAATTTAATTGGAAAAAAAGTCATAGTATAGTATGTCGAAGATTTTCAGAAAAAAAAGTCATAGTATAGTATGTCGAAAATTTAATTGGAAAAAAAAGTCATAGTATAGTATGTCGAAAATTTAATGAAAAAAAAAGTCATAGTATAGTATGTAAAAAAATGTATGAAAAAAAAGTCATAGTATAGTATGTTGAAAATTTCATGAAAAATAAGTCATAGTATGTCGAATAATTTCATTAAAAAAAGTCATAGTATAGTATGTCGAAAATTTAATTAGTAAAAAAGTCATAGTATAGTATGTCGAAAATTTAATTAGTAAAAAAATCATAGTATAGTTTGTCGAAAATTTAATTAGTAAAAAAGTCATAGTATAGTTTGTCGAAAATTTAATTAGTAAAAAAGTAATAGTATAGTATGTTGAAAATTTCATTAAAAAAAAGTCATAGTATAGTATGTCGAAAATTTAATTGGAAAAAAAGTCATAGTATAGTATGTCGAAAATTTAACTAAAAAGTTCATAGTATAGTATGTTGAAATTGAATTTAAAAAAGGTCATAGTATAGTATGTTTAAAATTGAAAAAAATGTCATAGTATAGTATGTAAAAAAAATTTATGAAAAAAAATTATAATATAGTATGTCGAAAATTTAATTGGAAAAAAAGTCATGGTATAGTATGTTGAAAATTTAATTGGAAAAAAAGTCATAGTATAGTATGTTGAAGATTTTGAGAAAAATAAGTCATAGTATAGTATGTCGAAAATTTAATTGGAAAAAAGTCATAGTATAATATGTCGAAAATTTCATTAAAAAAAGTCATAGTATAGTATGTCGAAAATTTAATTAGTAAAAAAGTCATAGTATAGTTTGTCGAAAATTTAATTAGTAAAAAAGTCATAGTATAGTATGTCGAAAATTTCATGAAAAAATAAGTCATAGTATAGTATGTCGAATAATTTCATATATAGTATATAGTAATATATAGTATAGTATGTTGAAAATTTAATTGGAAAAAAAGTCATAGTATAGTATGTCGAAGATTTTCAGAAAAAAAAGTCATAGTATAGTATGTCAAAATTTTAATTGGAAAAAAAATCATAGTATAGTTTGTCGAAAATTTAATTAGTAAAAAAGTCATAGTACAGTATGTCGAAAATTTAATTAGTAAAAAAATCATAGTATAGTTTGTCGAAAATTTAATTAGTAAAAAAGTCATAGTATAGTATGTTGAAATTGAATTTAAAAAAGGTCATAGTATAGTATGTAAAAAAAATGTATGAAAAAAAATTATAATATAGTATGTCGAAAATTTCATTAAAAAAAGTCATAGTATAGTATGTTGAAAATTTAATGAAAAAAAAAGTCATAGTATAGTATGTCGAAAATTTAATTGGAAAAAAGTCATAGTATAGTATGTTGAAAATTTAATGAAAAAAAAAGTCATAGTATAGTATGTCGAAAATTTAATTGGAAAAAAAGTCATAGTATAGTATGTCGAAGATTTTCAGAAAAAAAAGTCATAGTATAGTATGTCGAAATTTTAATTGGAAAAAAAAGTCATAGTATAGTATGTCGAAAATTTAATGAAAAAAAAGTCATAGTATAGTATGTTGAAAATTTCATGAAAAATAAGTCATAGTATGTCGAATAATTTCATTAAAAAAAGTCATAGTATAGTATGTCGAAAATTTAATTAGTAAAAAAGTCATAGTATAGTTTGTCGAAAATTTAATTAGTAAAAAAGTCATAGTATAGTATGTCGAAAATTTAATCGGAAAAAAGTCATAGTATAGTATGTCGAAAATTTAATTGGAAAAAAGTCATAGTATAGTATGTCGAATAATTTCATAAAAAAAGTCATAATTTAGTATGTCAAAAAATTTATGAAAAAAAATTTATAAGATAGTATGTCGAAAATTTAATTGGAAAAAAAGTCATAGTATAGTATGTCGAAAATTTAATTGGAAAAAAGTCATAGTATAGTATGTCGAATAATTTCATAAAAAAAGTCATAGTGTAGTATGTCAAAAAATGTATGAAAAAAAATTTATAAGATAGTATGTCGAAAATTTAATTGGAAAAAAAGTCACAGTATAGTATGTTGAAAATTTCATTAAAAAAAGTCATAGTATAGTATGTCGAATAATTTCATTTAAAAAGGTCATAGTATAGTTTGTCGAACATTTAATTGGAAAATAAGTCACAGTATAGTATGTCGAAAATTTAATTAGTAAAAAAGTCATAGTATAGTATGTTGAAAATTTAATGAAAAAAAAGTCATAGTATAGTATGTTGAAGATTTTGAGAAAAATAAGTCATAGTATAGTATGTCGAAAATTTAATTGGAAAAAAGTCATAGTATAGTATGTCGAATAATTTCATAAAAAAAGTCATAGTTTAGTATGTCAAAAAATTTATGAAAAAAAATTTATAAGATAGTATGTCGAAAATTTAATTGGAAAAAAGTCATGGTATAGTATGTCGAAAATTTAATTGGAAAATAAGTCATAGTATAGTATGTCGAAGATTTCATTAAAAAAAGTCATAGTATAGTATGTCGAAAATTTAATTGGAAAAAAAGTCATAGTATAGTATGTCGAAAATTTCTTGAAAAAAAAGTCATAGTATAGTATGTAAAAAAATTTATGAAAAAAAAAGTCATAGTATAGTATGTTGAAAATTTCATGAAAAATAAGTCATAGTATAGTATGTCGAATAATTTCATAAAAAAATTTATAATATAGTATGTTGAAAATTTCATTAAAAAAAATCATAGTATAGTATGTTAAAAAAATGTATGAAAAAAAATTATAATATAGTATGTCGAAAATTTCATTAAAAAAAAGTCATAGTATAGTATGTCGAAAATTTAATTGGAAAAAAGTCATAGTATAGTATGTAGAAAATTTAATTAGTAAAAAAGTCATAGTATAGTTTGTCGAAAATTTAATTAGTAAAAAAGTCATAGTATAGTATGTCGAAGATTTTCAGAAAAAAAATCATAGTATAGTATGTTGAAGATTTTGAGAAAAATAAGTCATAGTATAGTATGTCGAAAATTTAATTGGAAAAAAGTCATAGTATAGTATGTCGAATAATTTCATAAAAAAATTTATAATATAGTATGTCGAAAATTTAATTGGAAAAAAAGTCATAGTATAGTATGTTAAAAATGTAATTAGTAAAAAAGTCATAGTATAGTATGTTAAAAATGTAATTAGTAAAATAGTCAAAGTATAGTATGTTAAAAATGTAATTAGTAAAAAAGTCATAGTATAGTATGTTAAAAATGTAATTAGTAAAATAGTCAAAGTATAGTATGTTAAAAATGTAATTAGTAAAATAGTCATAGTATAGTATGTTAAAAATGTAATTAGTAAAAAAGTCATAGTATAGTATGTTAAAAATGTAATTAGTAAAATAGTCAAAGTATAGTATGTTAAAAATGTAATTAGTAAAAAAGTCATATTATAGTATGTTGAAAATTGAATGAAAAAAAAAGTCAGTATAGTATGTTGAAAATTTAATTTGAAAAAAAAGTCATAGTATAGTATGTCGAAGATTTTCAGAAAAAAAATTATAGTAAAGTATGTTGAAAATTTAATTAGAAAAAAAGTCGTAGTATAGTATGTCGAAACTTTCATGAAAAAAAAGTCATAGTATAGTATGTCGAAGATTTTCAGAAAAAAAAGTCATAGTATAATATGTCGAAAATTTAATTGGAAAAAAAAGTCATAGTTTAGTATGTTGAAAATTTAATTGGAAAAAAAGTCATAGTATAGTATGTCAAAAATGTAATTAGTAAAAAAGTCATAGTATAGTATGTTGAAAATTGAATGAAAAAAAAGTCATAGTATAGTATGTCGAAGATTTTCAGAAAAAAGTCATAGTATAGTATTTTGAAAATGTCATGAAAAAAAAAGTCATAGTTTAGTATGTCAAAAATTTCATGAAAAAATAAGTCATAGTATAGTATGTTGAAAATGTCATGAAAAAAAAGTCATAGTATAGTATGTCGAAGATTTTCAGAAAAAAGTCATAGCATAGTATGTCGAAGATTTTCAGAAAAAAAAGTCATAGTATAGTATGTTGAAAATGTCATGAAAAAAAAGTCATAGTATGTTGAAATTTCATTAAAAAAAGTCATAGTTTAGTATGTCAAAAATTTCATGAAAAAATAAGTCATAGTATAGTATGTTGAAAATGTCATGAAAAAAAAGTCATAGTATAGTATGTCGAAGATTTTCAGAAAAAAAAGTCATAGTATAGTATGTCGAAAATTTAATTGGAAAAAAAGTCATTGTATAGTATGTCAAAAATGTAATTAGTAAAAAAGTCACCGTATAGTATGTCAAAATTTTAATTGGAAAAAAAGTCATAGTTTAGTATGTTGAAAATTTAATTGGAAAAAAAGTCATAGTATAGTATGTCAAAAATGTAATTAGTAAAAAAGTCATAGTATAGTATGTTGAAAATTGAATGAAAAAAAAGTCATAGTATAGTATGTCGAAAATTGAATGAAAAAAAAAGTCATAGTATAGTATGTCGAAAATTTAATTGGAAAAAAAGTCATAGTATAGTATGTCAAAAATGTAATTAGTAAAAAAGTCATAGTATAGTATGTTGAAAATTGAATGAAAAAAAAGTCATAGTATAGTATGTCGAAAATTGAATGAAAAAAAAGTCATAGTATAGTATGTCGAAAATTTAATTGGAAAAAAAGTCATAGTATAGTATGTCAAAAATGTAATTAGTAAAAAAGTCATAGTATAGTATGTTGAAAATTGAATGAAAAAAAAGTCATAGTATAGTATGTCGAAGATTTTCAGAAAAAAGTCATAGCATAGTATGTCGAAGATTTTCAGAAAAAAAAGTCATAGTATAGTATGTTGAAAATGTCATGAAAAAAAAGTCATAGTATGTTGAAATTCCATTAAAAAAAGTCATAGTATAGTATGTTGAAAATTGAATGAACAAAAAGTCATAATATAGTATGTCGAAAATTTAATTGGAAAAAAAGTCATAGTATAGTATGTCGAAGATTTTCAGAAAAAAAATTATAGTATAGTATGTCGAAAATTTAATTGGAAAAAAAGTCATAGTATAGTATGTCGAACATTTCATGAAAAAAAAGTCATAGTATAGTATGTCGAAGATTTTCAGAAAAAAGTCATTGTATAGTATGTCGAAATTTTAATTGGAAAAAGAAGTCATAGTATAATATGTCAAAAATTTCATTAAAAAAAGTCATAGTTTAGTATGTCGAAAATTTCATGAAAAAATAAGTCATAGTATAGTATGTCAAAAATGTAATTAGTAAAAAAGTCATAGTATAGTATGTTGAAAATTGAATGAAAAAAAAGTCAGAGTATAGTATGTCGAAAATTTAATTGGAAAAAAAGTCATAGTATAGTATGTCGAAGATTTTCAGAAAAAAAATTATAGTATAGTATGTCGAAAATTTAATTAGAAAAAAAGTCGTAGTATAGTATGTCGAAGATTTTATGTAAAAAAAAGTCATAGTATAGTATGTTGAAAATTTAATTGGAAAAAATGTCATAGTATAGTATGTCAAAAATGTAATTAGTAAAAAAGTCATAGTATAGTATGTCGAAAATTTCATTAAAAAAAGTCATATTATAGTATGTCGAAAATTTCATGAAAAAAAGTCATCGTATAGTATGTCGAAAATTCTATTAAAAAAAGTCATAGTGTGGTATGTCGAATAATTTCATTAAAAAAAGTCATAGTAGAGTATGTCGAAAATTTAATTGGAAAATAAGTCACAGTATAGTATGTCGAAGATTTTATGTAAAAAAAATCGTAGCATAGTATGTCAAATGTATGAAAAAACAGGTCATAGTATAGTATGTCGAAAATTTCATTAAAAAGTCATAGTATAGTATGTCGATAATTTTATGAAAAAATAAGTCATTGTATAATTTCATTAAAAAAAAGTCATACTACAGTATGTCAAAAAATTAATGAAATTTTTTTTTAGTATAGTATGTCGAAAATGTAATTAGAAAAAAGTCGTAATATAGTATGTCGAAACTTTCATGAAAAAAATAATTATTCTATATTATGTGTCGAAAATTGTGAAAACAAAGTAATGGTATAGTATGTTGGGAAAAAAAGTCATAGTATAGTTTGTAGAAACTTTCATGAAAAAAAAGTCATAGTATAGTTTGTCAAAAATGTCATGAAAAAACAGGTCTTAGTATAATGTTTCAAAATTTCAGGAAAAAAGTCATAGTATAGTATGTCGATAATTTAATGAAAAAAAAGTCACAGTATAGTATGTTGAAAATTTAATTGGAAAAAAAGTCATAGTATAGTATGTCGAATAATTTCATAAAAAAAGTCATAGTATAGTATGTCGAAACTTTCATGAAAAAAAAATGTATTCTATAGTTGTGTCGAAACTTTCATGAAAAAAAAATCATTATATAGTATGTGTCGAAACTTTAATTAGAAAAAAGTCATGGTATAGTATGTCGAAAAAATGACTGAAAAAAAGGATACCATCACCTTTTGTCATAAAAATTTTCGACATACTATCATATGACTTTTTTTTAATGAAATTTTCGACATGCTCTACTATGACTTTTTTTTTTTATTAAAATTTTCGACATACTGTACTATGACTTTTTAATTATTACATTTTCAACATACTATACTATGACTTTGTTTTCACAAAATTTTCGACACAACTATAGAATACATTTTTTTTTCATGAAAGTTTCGACATACTATACTATGACTTTTTATTAAAAATTTCGAAATACTGTACTATGACTTTTTTATTAAGTTTCGACATACTATACTATGACTTTTTTTTTAATTAAAATTTGACATACTATACCATGACTTTTTAATTATTACATTTTTGACATTATACTATGACTTTTTTACTAAACATTTCGACATAAGAATTTCGACATACTATACTGATTTTTTTTTTTTATTAAAATTTTCGACAAACTATACTATGACTTTTTTTTAATTAAAAATTTCGACATACTATACTATGACTTTTTTTTTATTAAAAGTTTCGACATACTATACTATGACTTTTTAATTATTACATTTTTGGCATATTATACTATGACTTTTTAATTAAAAATTTTGACATACTATACTGATTTTTTTTTAATTAAAAATTTCGACATACTATATTATGACTTATGTATATTTAGTATAGTGTCTAAAGAAGTCATCAAATGTTCATAATATACTATCTATGACGTTTCAATCTTTTATTATGTTAACCGCACTAGCATTGATTACAGAACATAATTTCCATGAGTTGCTAGTTTCCATCAGACCAGTAACTCTCTACAAGTTCTCAATTCTACCCCGACAGCTGCTTGTTGGTCTTTCTACTGAAAGACTGCATTATATCTGGAAGAGATTCAGATATAATGCCTTCAGTTCATGTCACATTCAGGGGCTGCACTAATGTTTCTGAGGGCCGTCGTTGGCCCGCGGGACGCACTTTGAGAACCGCTGCTTTGGGTGCTTTGTGATGACAGTGATGCTGTCGGTGTTGTTCTGAGGTTGGCGTCTTCCTGTGACAGCCGGCGGCGGCTGCAGGATGTTGTGATGAGTTACTGTCACATGATTCTGTTGTTTCTGATTCTGTGGTTGTGTCTGCTGATGCTCCTCAACAACCCTGCAGCTACTGTCAGCTAGTACCTAATACTTCTACATTTACTCAGGTATTTCACTGCAGTTCATGTCTGAGGTGATTTGTGCAGTACTTGTATTTTACTACTTCAGACTTTGACTTCTCTACATTTCTATCAGACAGCTGGAGTTGGTTATTTAGTAGATGAAGCATTTAAAATACAGTCAATTAAATCAGCCAACAGTATTTAAATGAGTCAGAGTAGCTCTACTGCAGCCAGCTACAACATTAATATCCAGCTTATATGGTAATGTATCAATAGTAATAACCAAATGGCATAATATAACAAGTACTTCTACGCCGAGTACTCAGGTATTTTTGTGAATTGTTTTTCTTCCTTCTTGTCCACACAACCTCCGTTTTAAAAATCTGTAAACTAACTACATTTAACTCAACATGTGGTTACGTGTGGACTCGCTCTCATTGTACACATCTGGTAAGATCTGAAACATCTGTTAGTGTGAGTCAGCCTTTAGTAAAAGATCTGAATACTACTTTCACCTGAAGTACACTTTGCTGATAATACTAGGGATGCACCGATACCACTTTATTTATCAGACCGAGTACAAGTACTTACATTTGGGTACTCCAATACCGAGTACCGATACGAGTACTTCTCTGAGCCTAAAGACCCTCGTTAACAGCCAGCTGGAGGGTGTGAGCGACACACGGCAGGCTGGGGAGTCCCGCATACGAGGCGGTGCGCCGCCACCGGCTCTAGGTCGGCTTGGAAAGGCTCGGGGGTGAAGGTGGCTCACGGCCGCAGCTTTACAGCGCTCCCCGCCCGGACCTCGCCACACCGTGACGGGGCCCCCTGCTCCCGGTGTGACTGTCGACCGGGGCGGACTGTCCTCAGTGCGCCCCAACCGGGTCATGCCCCATCCGCGTCGTGCCCCAACCGCGTCGTGCCCCCAGCGCGGGGCTCGGCCCACGTAAAAGGCGCCAGGGGTCTGCGGCGATGTCGGCAACCCACCCTGACCCGTCTAGAAACACGGACCAAGGAGTCTAACGCACGCGCGAGTCAGAGGGTGCAAGCAAAACCCTGTGACGCAATGAAAGTGAGGGCCGGCACGCGCAGGCTGAGGTGGGATCCCGGCCCAGCGGGGTCGGGCGCACCACCGTAAAGTGGTATCGGAGCCGTTTTGAGAGTACGAGTACATGAGCACAGTATCGGACCCGATACCCGGTATTGGTATCGGGTATCGGTGCATCCCTAGATAATACTTGTGTACTTTTCCTGATGTAAAGGTTGACTCTGTGTTTTGTGTTTGTCAGAACCTTCAAAATAATGGATGATAACAACAACCGGTCCCTGGACCTGAAGGAGTTCCTGAAGGGTCTGAACGACTACGGGATCCTGATCGAGAAACAAGAGGCCACGGCTCTCTTTCAGCACTTCGACCGCGACGGGAACGGGACCATCGACTTCGACGAGTTCCTCATCACTCTGAGGGTAAATATGTACAGTCGGTCTGGGACGGCTGTCCTATCTCCTGATTCAATACTATCACCGTACCAGGGTCCTTACCCGGTACCTTACCAGGGTCCCTACCAGGGTCCATAGCAGGGTCCCTACCAGGGTCCTTACCACGGTCCTTACCAGAGTCCATACCAGGGTCCTTACCAGGGTCCTTACCCGGGTCCTTACCAGGGTCCCTACCAGGGTCCTTACCAGGGTCCTTACCAGGGTCCTTAGCAGGGTCCCTACCAGGGTCCTTACCAGGGTCCATACCCGGGTCCACCGCAACGTTACCGCCACTTACCGCTGACCCTCCAACGTTTTAGACTCTCTGAGGTTTGTTTTGGTTGACGGATACGGAAGGGATATGACATCACGTTACTCAGATTACCACATTAAAGCGGTAACTTCCTTCTACCTCCACATAGACTCAGATGAAGCAGATAGATCCATTCTGATGTAAATATCCAGACAGGTTAGTGTGCAGCTGAGGAGTGTTTCACGTTTAACGTCCACGATGTGTTCACTGCAGCCGCAGATGTCTAAAGCCAGGAAGGAGGTGGTGATGCAGGCGTTCAGGAAGCTGGATAAGACGGGCGACGGGGTGATCACCGTCGAAGACCTGCGGGGGGTTTACAACGCCAAGTACCACCCCAAGTATCAGAACGGGGAGTGGACAGAGGATCAAGTCTTCAGGACATTCCTGGACAGCTTTGACTCTCCGTACGACAAAGATGGAAAGGTAATAAATGTCTCCGTCTGACTTCAGGTGTTTGTGTCTCTGACGGTCAGTGAACGTCTCACAGACCTGTCACATCTGGATGTTTGTATACTCATGCTGGTATTACTCTCTGAAGGTCACCCAGGAGGAGTTTATGAATTATTATGCTGGTGTGAGTGCGTCCATCGATACAGACGTCTACTTTATTGTGATGATGAGAAATGCCTGGAAACTCTGACTTGTGGTAAACCAGCTCACCGTACGGTGGTGGGAGGAGGCAGCGTCTGCTCACTACTTCATCTGGATATAGTCTGCTGAGTATGTTGTATGGTTCTGATTCATAAAATATACCACAAAGAGAGTATTAATACATCAAAATGAAGTAACAGTTGGACTCAAAGAACCATACAGGATACAAAGCTCAGTAGTACAATAGTTTGGTGGTTCTGTCTGTTGTTCAAAACCTTCCCATGACTCTGGCTTTTCACTTTAAAACCCAAATCATCCTTTTCGATTTCACTTTCTGATCTCAGATATGTTCACGTTACTCACTTGCTGTTCCATCCAAATGTCAAGCTCATTTTGACGCTTTGTTTCTGTATAATCTCATAATTTTACCGTAAAAGTCTCCTCACTAAGAGACTCTTTAAGACTCTTTTTATTCCTCGATGACCCCTCTAATGCTGCGTTCACACCAAGCGCAGAGCTCTGTGATGCTAGAATCATCAGAATCAGAATCAGAATCAGAATGGTGTTTATTGCCAGGTGTAAGAGGTATACACTAGGAATTTTCTTTGGCATTTTTGGTGCGAGACAAACTGTATAATAACAAAAGAATAGATAAAAACAAAAGAATAGATAAAAACGTTAGAATAAAATAATAAAAATGTACAATTTACAAATTACAAATAAGCTATAAACATGATATAAAGATAGTGCAAATATTGAGAGAGGGGGGAGAGTCAGTGTCGGCGGGGGGGTGGGCAGTAGTGTGTGTGTGAGGGAGAGACAGTCACAGGGGGGCGGAGGGGCTGTTGGAGAACCCCACTGCCATGGGGAAAAAACTGTTTTTATGGCGTGAGGTTTTGGTCCTGATGGACCTTAACCTCCTGCCAGATGGCAGAGTCTGAAAAAGATGGTGTCCAGGATGGGAGGGGTCGGCCACAATCTTCCCTGCCCTCCTTAAGGTCCTGGAGGTGTACAGCTCCTGGAGGGAGGGAAGGTTGCAGCCGATCGCCTTCTCTGCAGCACGGATGACCCGCTGCAGCCTGGCCTTGTCTCTGGCGGTGGCAGCGGCGAACCAGACGGTGATGGAGGAGGTGAGGATGGACTCGATGATGGCCGAGTAAAAGTGCACCATCATGGTCTGTGGCAGGTTGAATTTCTTCAACTGCCTCAGGAAGTACATCCTCTGCTGGGCCTTACTGGTGAGGGAGCTGATGTTCAGCTCCCACTTGAGGTCCTGGGCGATGGTCGTGCCCAGGAAACGGAACGACTCCACCGTGTTAACTGGGGAGCCGCGCAGGATGAGGGGGGGGAGCGGGGCTGAGTTCCTCCTGAAGTCCACTGCCATCTCCACTGTCTTCAGGGCGTTCAGCTCCATGTGGTTCTGGCTGCACCAGGATGCCAGATGGTCAACCTCCCATCTGTAGGCAGACTCGTCACCCTCGGAGATGAGGCCGATGAGGGTGGTGTCGTCTGCAAACTTAAGGAGCTTGACAGATTGGTGTCTGGAGGTGCAGCCGTTGGTGTACAGGGAGAAGAGCAGTGGGGAGAGAACGCAGCCTTGGGGGGCACCGGTGCTGATGGTCTGGGTGTCGGAGACTTTCTTCCCCAGCCTTACGTGCTGACTCCTGTCAGATAGAAAGTCAGTGATCCACCTGCAGGTGGAGTCAGGCACGCTCAGCAGGGAAAGCTTGTCCTGTAGCAGAGCTGGGCTGATGGTGTTGAATGCGGAACTGAAGTCCACAAACAGGATCCTGGCATAGGAGCCAGGGGAGTCCAGGTGCTGGAGGATGTAGTGGAGGGCTATGTTTACTGCGTCGTCTACAGATCTGTTAGGTCTGTAGGCGAACTGCAGTGAGTCCAGCAGGGGGTTGGTGATAGTCTTTAGGTGGTGGAGCACAAGGCGTTCAAAGGTCTTCATAATCACAGAGGTCAGGGCGACGGGTCTGTAGTCCTGAAGACCTGTGATCCTTGGCTTCTTGGGGACCGGGATGATGGTGGAGGCTTTGAAGCAGGACGGCACCCTGCAGTTTTCCAGGGATGAGTTGAAGATCCCTGTAAATACTGGAGACAACTGGTCTGCACAGTGTTTCAGGGTTGCAGGTGAGACACAGTCCGGGCCGGCTGCCTTGCGGGGCTTTTGTCCTTTGAAGAGCCTGTTGACCTCCCCCTCTTGGATGGACAGAGGTGTGAAGGGGGGGAGGGGTGTGCACAGGCTGGGTGCTTGTGGAGAAAGCTGGGGGGTGCTGGTGTTAACAGTGTTAACTGCTGATGGCTGATGGCGGGGGGGGAGAGGAGATGCAGCCAGGACTGGCACTTTGTCTGTCGAATCTGCAGAACTCATTCAGCTCATTTGCCAGTCGGAGGTCATTCGTGGAGTGGGACGGTTTGGGCTTGTAGTTTGTGATCTGCCTCAGCCCTTTCCAGACTGAGGCAGAGTCACTGGCTGAGAACTGCTCTTGTAGTTTCTCTGAATACTGCCGTTTGGCCTCCCTCACCACCTTGCCAAACGCGTATTTAGCCTCTTTAAAGCCCTCCCTGTCACCACTCCTAAATGCCTCTTCCTTAACCAAACGAAGCTGTTTGAGTTTGGCTGTGAACCAGGGCTTCTCGTTGTTGTAGTGAACCCTGGTGCGCGTCGGTATACAGCTGTCCTCACAGAAGCTGATATACGACGTCACAGCCTCTGCATATTCGTCCAGACTGTCAGTGGCGGTCCTAAACATCTCCCAGTCCGTGCAGTCCAGGCACTCACGCAGATCCTCCACCGCCTCGCTGCTCCACTTCTTGGTCGTCCTCACAACCGGTCTAGCCAGTTTGACCCTCTGCCTGTAAGAGGGGATGAGGTGGACCAAGACGTGGTCGGAGTTTCCCAGCGCAGCGCGGGGAACGGCGTGATATGCGTCTCTGATGTTGCAGTAGCACTTATCCAGCGTGTTCTCCTCTCTGGTCGGACATTTAATAAACTGTTTATATTTTGGGAGCTCCTGTGATAAGTTCCCTTTGTTAAAGTCCCCAAGAACGATAACAAGAGAGTCCGGGTTGTTCCTCTCCACCTCCCGTATCTGGTCGGCAAGCAGCCGCTGCGCGAGCTCCACGTGAGCCTGAGGCGGGATGTAAACACCGACCAGAATGAAGGAGGAGAATTCACGGGGCGAATAAAATGGTTTAGAGTTGATAATAAAGGATTCCAGATCCGGAGAACATGTCCGCTGAAGCACTGTCACGTCCTTGCACCAGCCGTCGTTAATATAGAAACATATTCCCCCTCCCTTTGACTTGTGTGATAACTCCGGGTCGCGGTCGGCTCGGAACAGCTGGAAGCCGGGCAGCTGCAGCGCAGAGTCCGGTATAGTTCCACACAACCACGACTCAGTAAAACACAAGACCGAAGAGAGGGAAAAGTCTCTGTTGGTACTGACCATCAGCAGCAACTCGTCCACTTTGTTGCACAGTGAGCGCACATTGGAGAGGAATATCGCAGGCAGAGGAATTTTAAGTCCTCTCTGTCTGAAGCGATTCAGCGCTCCAGAGCGCTTTCCTCTCCGGCGCTTCGCCGCTTGGCCGAGGGCCACTGCTCCCAGCAAAACGTGCATTAAAACTGCTGAAGGTGCCAGAAAGTTGGGGAAAAGATCTGCTGGGGTAGATTCCCTGAGGTTAAGGATGTCTTCTCTAGAGAAGACAATCCGTGAACTTCCACCAAAAACTAAAGAAACACAAAAAAACAAGAAAAACAGAGCGCACCAAATCGCCGAGGCAGCCGTAGTTAGCGCCATCTTGGAACGTCATCTTGAAACTAGAGAACCTAAGGAATATGAATATAATGTGGGCATATAGTTTTATGCTAAATGCAGTACCTGTGAGGGTTCCTGGACAATATCTGTCATTGTTTTGTGTTAACTGATTTACAATGGACATAGTTACACCTGTAAAACAATAATTAAAGTTAACTTGGCTCATTTGGATGGAAAGCAGCTGCTGTCTGATAACTAGAACTAGAACTAACTAGAACTAGACTAACTTCCTGTTCTCTGCTCTTTACTTTCTATTAAACTCTACTGACTCAACAGTGAATCTCTCCTCTAACCAACAGGTGACCAAAGAGGAGTTCATCAACTATTACTGTGGCGTCAGCGCCTCCATCGACAGCGACGTCTACTTTATACTAATGATGAAAAACGCCTGGAAGCTCTGAATCAAGACCTGAACTCTGATCTATAACTGAAGAAACACCACACGGCCTGAATGATTACAGCTAGCGTCTCTAATCTAGAGAAACACCACACGGCCTCAACGATTACAGCTAGCGTCTCTAATCTAGAGAAACACCACACGGCCTGAATGATTACAGCTAGCGTCTCTAATCTAGAGAAACACCACACGGCCTCAATGATTACAGCTAATCTAATCTAGAGAAACACCACACGGCCTCAATGATTACAGCTAGCGTCTCTAATCTAGAGAAACACCACACGGGCTCAATGATTACAGCTAGCGTCTCTAATCTAGAGAAACACCACACGGCCTCAATGATTACAGCTAGCGTCTCTAATCTATAGAAACACCACACGGCCTCAATGATTACAGCTAGCGTCTCTAATCTAGAGAAACACCACACGGCCTGAATGATTACAGCTAGCGTCTCTAATCTAGAGAAACACCACACGGCCTCAACGATTACAGCTAGCGTCTCTAATCTAGAGAAACACCACACGGCCTGAATGATTACAGCTAGCGTCTCTAATCTAGAGAAACACCACACGGCCTCAATGATTACAGCTAGCGTCTCTAATCTAGAGAAACACCACACGGCCTCAACGATTACAGCTAGCGTCTCTAATCTAGAGAAACACCACACGGCCTGAATGATTACAGCTAGCGTCTCTAATCTAGAGAAACACCACACGGCCTGAATGATTACAGCTAGCGTCTCTAATCTAGAGAAACACCACACGGGCTCAACGATTACAGCTAGCGTCTCTAATCTACAGAAACACCACACGGCCTCAATGATTACAGCTAGCGTCTCTAATCTAGAGAAACACCACACGGCCTCAACGATTACAGCTAGCGTCTCTAATCTAGAGAAACACCACACGGGCTCAATGATTACAGCTAGCGTCTCTAATCTAGAGAAACACCACACGGGCTCAATGATTACAGCTAGCGTCTCTAATCTAGAGAAACACCACACGGCCTCAATGATTACAGCTAGCGTCTCTAATCTAGAGAAACACCACACGGGCTCAATGATTACAGCTAGCGTCTCTAATCTAGAGAAACACCACACGGGCTCAATGATTACAGCTAGCGTCTCTAATCTAGAGAAACACCACACGGCCTGAATGATTACAGCTAGCGTCTCTAATCTAGAGAAACACCACACGGCCTGAATGATTACAGCTAGCGTCTCTAATCTACAGAAACACCACACGGCCTCAACGATTACAGCTAGCGTCTCAAATCTAGAGAAACACCACACGGCCTCAACGATTACAGTTAGCGTCTCTAATCTAGAGAAACACCACACGGCCTCAACGATTACAGCTAGCGTCTCTAATCTAGAGAAACACCACACGGCCTCAACGATTACAGCTAGCGTCTCTAATCTACAGAAACACCACACGGCCTCAACGATTACAGCTAGCGTCTCTAATCTACAGAAACACCACACGGCCTCAATGATTACAGCTAGCGTCTCTAATCTACAGAAACACCACACGGCCTCAATGATTACAGCTAGCGTCTCTAATCTACAGAAACACCACACGGCCTCAACGATTACAGCTAGCGTCTCTAATCTATAGAAACACCACACGGCCTGAGTGATTACAGCTAGCGTCTCTAATCTAGAGAAACACCACACGGCCTCAACGATTACAGCTAGCGTCTCTAATCTAGAGAAACACCACACGGCCTCAACGATTACAGCTAGCGTCTCTAATCTAGAGAAACACCACACGGCCTCAATGATTACAGCTAGCGTCTCTAATCTACAGAAACACCACACGGCCTCAACGATTACAGCTAGCGTCTCTAATCTACAGAAACACCACACGGCCTCAATGATTACAGCTAGCGTCTCTAATCTAGAGAAACACCACACGGCCTCAACGATTACAGCTAGCGTCTCTAATCTATAGAAACACCACACGGCCTGAGTGATTACAGCTAGCGTCTCTAATCTACAGAAACACCACACGGCCTCAACGATTACAGCTAGCGTCTCTAATCTAGAGAAACACCACACGGCCTCAATGATTACAGCTAGCGTCTCTAATCTACAGAAACACCACACGGCCTGAGTGATTACAGCTAGCGTCCCTAATCTACAGAAACACCACACGGCCTCAACGATTACAGCTAGCGTCTCTAATCTAGAGAAACACCACACGGCCTCAACGATTACAGCTAGCGTCTCTAATCTAGAGAAACACCACACGGCCTCAATGATTACAGCTAGCGTCTCTAATCTACAGAAACACCACACGGCCTCAATGATTACAGCTAGCGTCTCTAATCTAGAGAAACACCACACGGCCTCAATGATTACAGCTAGCGTCTCTAATCTACAGAAACACCACACGGCCTCAACGATTACAGCTAGCGTCTCTAATCTAGAGAAACACCACACGGCCTGAATGATTACAGCTAGCGTCTCTAATCTAGAGAAACACCACACGGCCTGAATGATTACAGCTAGCGTCTCTAATCTAGAGAAACACCACACGGGCTCAACGATTACAGCTAGCGTCTCTAATCTACAGAAACACCACACGGCCTCAACGATTACAGCTAGCGTCTCTAATCTAGAGAAACACCACAACGGCCTCAACGATTACAGCTAGCGTCTCTAATCTAGAGAAACACCACACGGCCTGAATGATTACAGCTAGCGTCTCTAATCTAGAGAAACACCACACGGCCTGAATGATTACAGCTAGCGTCTCTAATCTAGAGAAACACCACACGGCCTCAACGATTACAGCTAGCGTCTCTAATCTACAGAAACACCACACGGCCTCGAATGATTACAGCTAGCGTCTCTAATCTAGAGAAACACCACACGGCCTCAACGATTACAGCTAGCGTCTCTAATCTAGAGAAACACCACACGGGCTCAATGATTACAGCTAGCGTCTCTAATCTAGAGAAACACCACACGGCCTCAATGATTACAGCTAGCGTCTCTAATCTAGAGAAACACCACACGGCCTGAATGATTACAGCTAGCGTCTCTAATCTAGAGAAACACCACACGGCCTGAATGATTACAGCTAGCGTCTCTAATCTACAGAAACACCACACGGCCTCAACGATTACAGCTAGCGTCTCTAATCTAGAGAAACACCACACGGCCTCAACGATTACAGTTAGCGTCTCTAATCTAGAGAAACACCACACGGCCTCAACGATTACAGCTAGCGTCTCTAATCTAGAGAAACACCACACGGCCTCAATGATTACAGCTAGCGTCTCTAATCTACAGAAACACCACACGGCCTCAACGATTACAGCTAGCGTCTCTAATCTATAGAAACACCACACGGCCTGAGTGATTACAGCTAGCGTCTCTAATCTACAGAAACACCACACGGCCTCAACGATTACAGCTAGCGTCTCTAATCTACAGAAACACCACACGGCCTCAATGATTACAGCTAGCGTCTCTAATCTAGAGAAACACCACACGGCCTCAATGATTACAGCTAGCGTCTCTAATCTACAGAAACACCACACGGCCTGAATGATTACAGCTAGCGTCTCTAATCTAGAGAAACACCACACGGCCTCAATGATTACAGCTAGCGTCTCTAATCTACAGAAACACCACACGGCCTGAATGATTACAGCTAGCGTCTCTAATCTAGAGAAACACCACACGGCCTCAATGATTACAGCTAGCGTCTCTAATCTAGAGAAACACCACACGGCCTGAATGATTACAGCTAATCTAATCTAGAGAAACACCACACGGCCTCAACGATTACAGCTAATCTAATCTAGAGAAACACCACACGGCCTCAATGATTACAGCTAGCGTCTCTAATCTACAGAAACACCACACGGCCTCAACGATTACAGCTAGCGTCTCTAATCTATAGAAACACCACACGGCCTGAATGATTACAGCTAGCGTCTCTAATCTACAGAAACACCACACGGCCTCAACGATTACAGCTAGCGTCTCTAATCTATAGAAACACCACACGGCCTGAATGATTACAGCTAGCGTCTCTAATCTAGAGAAACACCACACGGCCTCAATGATTACAGCTAGCGTCTCTAATCTACAGAAACACCACACGGCCTGAATGATTACAGCTAGCGTCTCTAATCTAGAGAAACACCACACGGCCTCAATGATTACAGCTAGCGTCTCTAATCTAGAGAAACACCACACGGCCTCAACGATTACAGCTAGCGTCTCTAATCTAGAGAAACACCACACGGGCTCAATGATTACAGCTAGCGTCTCTAATCTACAGAAACACCACACGGCCTCAACGATTACAGCTAGCGTCTCTAATCTAGAGAAACACCACACGGCCTCAATGATTACAGCTAGCGTCTCTAATCTACAGAAACACCACACGGCCTGAATGATTACAGCTAGCGTCTCTAATCTAGAGAAACACCACACGGCCTCAATGATTACAGCTAGCGTCTCTAATCTAGAGAAACACCACACGGCCTGAATGATTACAGCTAATCTAATCTAGAGAAACACCACACGGCCTCAACGATTACAGCTAATCTAATCTAGAGAAACACCACACGGCCTCAACGATTACAGCTAATCTAATCTAGAGAAACACCACACAGCCTCAATGATTACAGCTAGCGTCTCTAATCTACAGAAACACCACACGGCCTCAACGATTACAGCTAGCGTCTCTAATCTACAGAAACACCACACGGCCTGAATGATTACAGCTAGCGTCTCTAATCTAGAGAAACACCACACGGCCTCAATGATTACAGCTAGCGTCTCTAATCTAGAGAAACACCACACGGCCTGAATGATTACAGCTAGCGTCTCTAATCTAAAGAAACACCACACGGCCTGAATGATTACAGCTAGCGTCTCTAATCTAGAGAAACACCACACGGCCTGAATGATTACAGCTAATCTAATCTAGAGAAACACCACACGGCCTCAACGATTACAGCTAATCTAATCTAGAGAAACACCACACGGCTTCAATGATTACAGCTAGCGTCTCTAATCTACAGAAACACCACACGGCCTCAACGATTACAGCTAGCGTCTCTAATCTAGAGAAACACCACACGGCCTCAACGATTACAGCTAGCGTCTCTAATCTACAGAAACACCACACGGCCTCAACGATTACAGCTAGCGTCTCTAATCTAGAGAAACACCACACGGCCTGAACGATTACAGCTAGCGTCTCTAATCTAGAGAAACACCACACGGGCTCAATGATTACAGCTAGCGTCTCTAATCTAGAGAAACACCACACGGCCTGAATGATTACAGCTAGCGTCTCTAATCTAAAGAAACACCACACGGCCTCAACGATTACAGCTAGCGTCTCTAATCTAGAGAAACACCACACGGCCTGAATGATTACAGCTAATCTAATCTAGAGAAACACCACACGGCCTCAACGATTACAGCTAGCGTCTCTAATCTAGAGAAACACCACACGGCCTGAATGATTACAGCTAATCTAATCTAGAGAAACACCACACGGCCTCAATGATTACAGCTAGCGTCTCTAATCTAGAGAAACACCACACGGCATCAATGATTACAGCTAGCGTCTCTAATCTAGAGAAACACCACACGGCCTGAATGATTACAGCTAATCTAATCTAGAGAAACACCACACGGCCTCAACGATTACAGCTAATCTAATCTAGAGAAACACCACACGGCCTCAATGATTACAGCTAGCGTCTCTAATCTAGAGAAACACCACACGGCCTGAATGATTACAGCTAGCGTCTCTAATCTAGAGAAACACCACACGGCCTCAACGATTACAGCTAGCGTCTCTAATCTAGAGAAACACCACACGGCCTCAACGATTACAGCTAGCGTCTCTAATCTAGAGAAACACCACACGGCCTCAACGATTACAGCTAGCGTCTCTAATCTAGAGAAACACCACACGGCCTGAATGATTACAGCTAGCGTCTCTAATCTAAAGAAACACCACACGGCCTCAACGATTACAGCTAGCGTCTCTAATCTAGAGAAACACCACACGGCCTGAATGATTACAGCTAGCGTCTCTAATCTAGAGAAACACCACACGGCCTCAATGATTACAGCTAGCGTCTCTAATCTAGAGAAACACCACACGGGCTCAATGATTACAGCTAGCGTCTCTAATCTAAAGAAACACCACACGGGCTCAATGATTACAGCTAGCGTCACTAATCTAGAGATTAGCGACTCTAGATTTAATGATCATAATGTTGTGTTAATGATCATAATGTTGTGTTATGTTGATACGATCAGGCTCTTTGCTACCAGCTGTAATTCATTCTGTGCTTTTAGAAGTTAGACTTTATAATATCCTACTCTATAATATTAATATAATTTCTGTAAATGATGTAGTGTCGTAGTTCAGAGCGACTTTGTCTGTTTTTAAGTTGAATATTACTTCAATGTATACGTGTAGTTGTATGTTGTAGTGAACACAAGGCAACAGTATGATTTCATAACTATTTTATTGTACGTTAATATGCAGCAATGCGTCTTTGTTTAAATAAACACACTGGTTAGACAGTATGTGGTACAATCACACATCTCCATGTAGTATATGCAGTATATATTTAGTACAGTTGAATCTGGAGTGAATATTATGATCAGAGAAAATAAAGCGTACATTCTGAGTATTTCAGCCGTCGCTGTGAGGAAACATGAGGTCAGATATATTAAGAAGCAGCATAGAAATAAAACAGGAGTAGACGGGTCATTGGACGGCTCGCCGACGGCAAGAGAGAACCGTGGTTGTTGTTAGTCGTTATGGTGACGTTATGGTTTTTTGATTCGTCACGTCTCCAGAGCATCCTACAGTTACTGAAAACCTTTCATTTTAAATAATTTAGTCTATTTTGTTATCTGATAGCCTGCAGTTCTGTAAGGCTGTGATTTTAAAGTTACTAAGAACTCCTTTTGGCTCCTCCGACAGCAAGGGAAAAACATCCAATCACAAGGGGCGCGTTGAGGCAATGCGTACTAGCCAATCACAGCGCAGTAGGGCGGGACTAGGCGGAACACTCGCCCGATGTTCGGCTCGTTCTCTGTAATCAGTAAAGCATTAAAGCATGGTGGAATTAGCCCAAGAGCTAACTGTTAGCTGCTAGCTAGCTAGCTAATCCCACCATGCTTCAATGCTACACTGGTTACAGAGAACGAGCCGAACGAAGTGACTCTGACTGCTCCGTAACGTTACGACTCCATCGCTCATTTAGTCGTTACCGCCAAAACCTCACCTCAGTGAGTCCGCGACCTGCCGTGAGTCGGTTTAGTTTACACGCCCCTACTCGGCCTCCGATTGGCTACTGACCTCTAAAGGCAGACGGTAGGTAGCCTAGCTATGATGCTAACCGGGCTACTCGGTCCAAACACCGGTAGGTTTTATTTTTATACAATTTTCGCAGCTATTTCATCGTTAAAGTCACTTCTAAGAATTGGTGAAGTGAGGAATCGGCCACGTAGATTTTGAATATCGGCTGTTTCACGAAAATTGTTTTGACCTTTTCGGAGTCGAGAAGCTTCGTAAACTGGCGCAACAGCGAGCTCACAGAACGGAGGGACAGAGTCGTTCCACCGCTGAGTCGCCGGCGGATGTCGCCGGCACGGCAGGACAACACGCACTAGACGCTGACGCCGTTGTGTTAAACGCCTCTTTTGCTCCGGTGGCGTAACGGCGGATCTTTACCTTCGGGTTCAGCATCCTGCGCAATGGGCTGAAGCGTCCAATACCCCGTCTATGTATACGTCTACAGGTCTATGTATTCGTCTACAGGTCTATGTATACGTCTACAGGTCTACGTATTCATCTACAGGTCTACGTATATGTATACGTCTACAGGTCTAGGTATACGTCTACAGGTCTATGTATATTTATACGTCTACAGGTCTATGTATTCGTCTACAGGTCTATGTATTCATCTACAGGTCTACGTATATGTATACGTCTACAGGTCTAGGTATACGTCTACAGGTCTATGTATTCGTCTACAGGTCTATGTATACGTCTACAGGTCTATGTATTCGTCTACAGGTCTATGTATTCGTCTACAGGTCTATGTATTCGTCTACAGGTCTAGGTATTCGTCTACAGGTCTATGTCTACAGGTCTATGGATTCGTCTACAGGTCTATGTATTCGTCTACAGGTCTATGTCTACAGGTCTAGGTATTCGTCTACAGGTCTATGTATTCGTCTACAGGTCTAGGTATTCGTCTACAGGTCTATGTATTCGTCTACAGGTCTATGTATTCGTCTACAGGTCTATGTATTCGTCTACAGGTCTATGTATTCGTCTACAGGTCTATGTATTCGTCTACAGGTCTATGGTCCTGACCTCCTGATTGAGAGGATGATGAACATCCTGGTCTTATTATGATTATTATAATAATAACTAGGGTGGAAGCAGCTACAGGATAATGTGTCATGTGTGCAGCATTTGAGTCCAAGACAGTTGTCCCTACGGGGACAATAAAGTCTTCTGTTTGTGTCTGTCCATCACTCGTCCTCCTCCCGACTTACTTGATCTGATAGAAACTGGACATGGTGACGTAGGCCTCGGCCTCGGCCTCGGGTCCTCCGCCGCCGCCTTCGGGCTGAGGTGTGCGAGGCCTCTCCCCGAGCCGGAGGATTTGGACGGGGGACGACGTCCCGGCGCCCCGGAAGCCGTCCTCTCCGTCGGAGGAGGAGCTCCCGCTCAGCAGGGCGGACAGCTCCAGCTCCTCGGTGCTGACGCTGGTGGTGCTCCTGGAGCAGGAAGAGGAGCTCTGGGTGGAGCAGGGAGGAGCTGATGGGTCGACGGCGGCTGTGTCAGCAGCGATGGACGGCTCGTCACACGGCTCTGATTTGTCCACTTTAAGGGCACTGAACTCCTCCGGTTTCAGGTTCAATAAGAGGCTCTGCAGACACAGAACAGACATCAGACATCAGGGTTTCATGGACTTATAGGCGCTTTCATGTTGCTACGGCAACAGCTGTATGGACAGCTGTTTAACAGTTAATAGTTCAGCTCGACTATCTGGAATTAACATTAGAGAAATCTACAGGAGTCTTATTCCAGATATCTCTAAGGTCATAGTGACGTTAGAGATCTCTAGTTCAGTTCTGACTCTCCTGAAGAACAGTTACAGATCTCTAGAACCTCATTCTGACCAATCAGAGCCGATGTCAGATTAACAAACAGAGACGCCCATTTACAATGTTCATGATGTCAAGTTTGACGAGGTCTGTAGACCTCCTTCTCTCTTAGTAACCATGGTGACGTCTTAGTAACCATGGTGACGTGTTTAGTAACCATGGTGACGTCTTAGTAACCATGGTGACGTGTTTAGTAACCATGGTGACGTGTTTAGTAACCATGGTGACGTGTTTAGTAACCATGGTGACGTGTTAGTAACCATGGTGACGTGTTTAGTAACCATGGTGACGTGTTAGTAACCATGGTGATGCGTTTAGTAACCATGGTGACGTGTTTAGTAACCATGGTGACGTGTTTAGTGGGCGGAGCGTTAAGTGGAGGCAGAATAACTCTGAACACGTTAGCTAACGCTGGCTAGCTAACGCTGGCTAGCTAACGCTGGCTAGCTAACGCTGGATGGCAAGTATTGTTGTCTTGTTTTTTTAACAACGGCTGAATAAAATGCTAGTTTCTCTCAACATGTGCCGTCACTCTCTCCAGGATCACCTCTGGTTGTTGAGAAAGTTATCATGAACCAACGGGACCAGATTAGACCGCTACGCCGCTGGAGACGACTGCAGGAGGAGACGGCTGGATAACGATAGATAGATAGCTTGTCTAGCGTTAGCCTCCAGTCTTTCCTTTGTTTAGCCTCCAGC